>NC_040879.1:32429323-32729323 GCF_003676215.2 Rhopalosiphum maidis
TGATAGAGGGGCTTGAAAAAATGGATATTTCAATTTTAATATTTATAATGTACATGATAAACTAATAAATTAATTTTTTTTTTTCATTTTCTATTGAATCGCTTCACTGCTTTTATCTTTACTAATTAATTTATAGATGAAATGTATAGTAATATTAATTAAAACGTTATTTGAATTTCCAATTATATACGAAAAGTACAATAATGAATAACGAATATCATTAATTATGAGTATACACGTGTATAATATTATTGTCTTATAATTGCACGATCTTATGATCAATTTGTCCTGTAATACAAAATCATACAGAGTAAAAGTATGAGGAAAATAATTCCAAAGAACTGAGAAAAATATTTGTAATATCGAGGGTTTCTTATATAAAATTTGCTACGTCAAGAGCATAAATCGACAAAATTCTTCATAGAGATTTAATGGAAAATTTAAATCTGTACACTAATAGTTGATATTGATTTTCGTTGAAAAATACAAAATGTAATATTATACAATATCATAATATGCAAGAAATATGTTGTTAGTAAAGTTTGATTTTTTAAAAAATTCAGTAATTTGTTTTTGTATAATATAACTGCTCACACTTACTTGTTCAATAAAAAAATAATGTGACCGAACTGGTCACCATTGATTTTTTTTTCATTTTTAAAGTTTAAAATTCTGTCAGATAAATATTTGAAAAAATTCCGTCCCTTGGGGATCAAACACATTTTACAGCTCGTAAATTCACATAACAAGTCAATCCGACTTATCTATTCCGGTCAGTACATACATAATTATTGAGCTGTTAACACTAACAAACTTGTACTTTATCGTAATAATATTCTATACTCAAGCACATTATCATATGAAAATCGTCGAAAAAACTTCGTAATAATAGCAAGCTCCAGAATTGCGATTCGTTACATCACGAGAGTTTCGGTAAAAAAAAATACATTATATCTAAGAGACAAAAATCCATTTAATTTGTCATTATAGAGAGAGATTTTCAAGGGAACGATCAGAGCTTTGTAATATTCCGAAATGACTATATCATTACATTATATTATAACAGATTAATAATCCAACAACACAATAATTATATTACGGCATTGCAGATAGGACATTTGGGTAAATAATTGACGAGGTGGCATTTTTTTAGTGTTCATTAAATACACAACTACATATTATAACTATTATCTATAGTATAATACAAATTACAAAGTACGTATTGACCAATGGCCTCGTTTAGCCAAGTAAAACATTACCACATAATTATAATAATAATGCTTTTGAGAGCTTAATCTTTGTGAGTTTTGTATTATACACGAAATCGAACGATGTTGTTTAGAACATCCAAGAACAAACACAAGGTTTCTTATTAAAGCGTTATATAATATATGACTGGGTGACAGCTAGAGTAACAGTGTGTTACGTTTTAAATAATAATTATTTTGCCAGTTAAATTCTTATTTATTGAAAGTTTATTTTTTACGAATCCAATTAAACTTAATATTTCAGCCGCTGATTTATAAGTTATAACATATTATAATATTTAATACTTTATTATATTACCAGATGCGCAAATCAGTTAAAATGGATATTTTTTTTTGATATACAAATCATTCACCAAACGTATTTCACCCCTATCTTCTCGTTAATAATGAGTTTATTCAAATTCTGATTTTTGGAATTTTTAAATAATATACTAAATTACCATATTTTTAATTTATTGAGTTTTATACTATTTAGGGCGTATTTTATGATGAAATGAACTTCCGATTTTTAAATTAAAAAATGTATTCTATATACTATAATTAATTTAATGGATTTTTTTTTTTTTTTTTTTGAAAATGTTGATCTAATTCAAAATTTGAAAGTACGAGTTATTTATTAGTGATTAACATGCTCTATAATTTACAGATTTATAAAATATATGTAACATTCTAACAATGTATTTTTGATTAATAAAACCATTTGTATATTTAAAAATATCAAACATCTAATTTTAAATAACTTCATTATTAAAGAAAAAGAAGTGATGAGCATATTTGGTGAATCATCCTGTAGAGTACCTATCCACGCTTTCAGATAATTGAAAATATTTTACGATATTTGAAACTAGCGTAATACGCGAACAACATTTCTAATATCGTTCGATAAATATTTGATTGATAGTCGGTCTGCAAAGTGTTTTTGTTGTATTACTCGTCAAAACATTACAATTTGGCCGACGCTGCGACTGATTCCGATCGAGAGACGTATGTTCAGCAAAAGTATAAGATTATAATATAATATAAATTATTTGTATCCACGGTTGAGAATTTCGGTAGAAAAACATATTTATTAAGATGATAATATTATTTGTATCAAGCAATTGAAAAATAACGGAACTTAAACAAATATAAGAAATTCAGAAAAAACGGATTATTGAATGTACAGAAGCTACAATAATAATACTTTACAGTGGACGATCTAGATAGGTAATACCAATGATACGAGCACTAATTATCAGTTCTTATTTCAGATCATATTTCGTTTCATTTTATCAGTGTTTTTTTGTTACATAAAGACATCACCAAAACTATTTAGATGTACCGACAAGTTTAAAATAAAAATATCGATTTGCGTTTGACCTCGAGAATTTGTTGGCAATTTTGTATTGTAAAAGTCCTCGTTTTTGTTTTTGTTTAATCACCGAATTATTGTATCCGCGTGACGATGTAGTGTATAAGGCCCGTAAGCAATTATTATATTTTCACGGTATTTACAAATGCGTGAGTACTTAAATTCGTGACACTATATGACATATTTTCACGTCGTGTCGTAGAAACATAATTGATGGCGCTCGGAACTTAACGAATTCGAATTAATTGTCTAATTATATATATATGATATGAATGTGTTATGTGTTTTTGGGGTGGGAGTCTGTAGAGTCGTTTCGCAGTGTTCCGGCGCGAGAGCACACACAAAAAACATAACAATATTATTATTGTGCGCATAAATGCTGACTGCGTTTTCCGTCGATATCATATTTTCAAAGCGCCAAAACAGGCAGAAATAAACACCCACACACACGCAATTACATACATAATCCGACCCTCTGTCGCGAATGCATCCCCGAGTTTATAATACACACGCACCGTAGCTCGGCGAACCGTACGCAGGTAGGTACACTGTGTTCGTCTACGCACTCATGATGATATAATAATATTATAACGTATCGAATATTCAGAAATACAAACAATTCGCGCACAGCATGTTACCGGAAAGGCGGTAGTGAGATGTATAGTGTCCGTCCGGGTCAAATATATTTTGTAAGTGTTCATTGGCTCAACTCGGAGCGACTTTTTTCCGTCAAGAGCGGCAATAGAATATAATAAATATTTTTTACTCGTAGTAACTGTAGTAACACGTGACGGTGGAGATCTTCTGTGGTCCTCGTGAAATAATTTACCAATAGGTACTATAATTATATATTTAAGTACACACGCAATAAACACGTAAACTAAATTATAATATAATACGAGCCGTTGATATTTTGGAGAATCGTAAAATTAGTGAAAATAAAATGCAGTCAAGTCAGTGTATATACGTGAAGCAAACTTTCAATAGTGTACGCTTATTAGTTGTTAAAATATAAATATTCGAACGGCAAATTAGCAATATCATCAAACTCACTTAGATAAATAATATTCAATGAGCTAGAGTTTAAAATAGGGGGCGGGGGGCAAAGTTATTTATTTTCTTTCCTGGGCCCCCGAAATGACGCATGTGTATATTGTCATATTATTATTGTCAGCGTACTTATACGCGAGCACTTAAGTCATCAAGTAAGCATACTATGCATATTGATAGTGTATGTTATGAATATAATGACAATATTATATAAACTAATCCGCAATATGACAGCGAATGTCTGACGTCTCTGTCGTATATTATAGTGTTGTTATTTTGCATACGTATTAATACGCGAGTGCTCTTGTACCGCGTAATTGAGTATGTATATTGTATATAACGTTATAAAGCGAGCGTAAGGTATAAAAAAAAAGTGTATACCTAGTGATATTAAGGCTTTATCGATTAACATAAAATTTTAACAACGATGCAATCCACGACGACGCATAACCTACGGCCGATGAATTATTATCATCATCACCATCATCATCGTAATCATCGTTGTACTTAGACCGTCTCGATATATTATTATGCTGCTTTTGCAATCCCCGAAAGCCTCTGTAGTTCCACGCAAACAAAACATTTTGTTGATAACCGGAGGAGTATAGTATTGTTATTTCATAAACGTTCTATGTATAGGTACACATATTATTATAACTATACGTACGCGTTGGGAATGGATAACTTTAAACGTTCGAATGTCTGCAGTGACTAACAATAGCAGAACTTAAACAATACAACGTTCTTACCGAAATATTTCATCTTGTCGATTCCGAATGTAGTTGAACTAATATGATCATTTTTTAATTAAGTATATTTATTGTAGTGCAAAATGAAAACTGTGTGGATCATTTATTTTAACGGTCGGTATTTTTGAAGAAAAACATGTCTTACATCCAGATAAATTATTATTTTCAAACCCTTTTATAAATTATTTGCAAACGGTTATTTGTAGCTCTGCTATTATGTGATTAAAAAAAAATAATAATACCTATGAGTTTATGTGATCTCTGCAAGCTTGTATAATAATTTTTTTGGTATCTAACTTATACGAATAGTTAAGCCTGATAGAAATTTATTTATATATATATATATATTATATTTATATTACCGGTTAATTGATAAAAAAAATAAAAATTAATTTTCGCAGCAAAGGAACTAGGTTGATGTTTTTCATATTTAAACATTGATTATTCCGATTATGTTATTTTTAAAACTAAACTTAAAAACACAATTATAAATTATGTGTATTAAAATATTTATTCAAACAGTAACCTTTTAAATTGTAAAATTTGTCATTGGACTTGAAACGACAATATTAAATTAATTTATCTATATTATAAAAAGTTAAAAATAACTATGTACAAAAAAAAAGTTTTAATAAATATAAAACATGTATATACTATCAACACCACCGTAATAAATAAAAATAACTTTATATTATTTTGTATAATATCATGTAGCATACAATACTATATAATATGGTTTTTAACGTCAAAAAACATGCGTTGATCATACGTATAACGGGAAATGGCTATGTTATTATATAGTTTTATATTCTACGACACAGACGAGTGGGCAGATATGAGACAGTTGGTGCACAGAGGACATTCGCAAAATAAGAAAAACCCGTCACGGTGGCGATACGAAAAAATAACGAACACGAGGGTCGTTGGCTATAGAAGGGTGGTAAGTGGTCTTGGAGACTTAACAATCAGGAGGGACGATGTGACTCTTTGAGAGATGAACGTATTCGTCGTGGGAGCTGTGTGATGTGTGGCGAAAGGGATGTCGGTTTCGGCGGGGTGAAAGTGCGTGTTCTCGCGGAGAGAGCGTATCAAGGGACGGGGTGATAGGAGCGCCGAGGAACAGGAAACGGAGACTCAGTAAAGTCGGTAGGATTATGATAACAACGAGGTAGTAGTTTTATTTGCCGATGCCGTTCCACTCAAAAAGCATCGTCATTTGCGTGATTCGCGTATACAACAACCCCTAACCCGACCGCGAAACCCTTCGCACTCTCGCAGCGGTCTACTGTCTCACGCGCCACATCAGAGCAGTGATGGGTCGGTGAGGAGAAGACAAAAGCACTTCTACCCGCCGACGACGAGAATTCTCTAGACCACCTCGCGCGCGCCACAAAAGCAGACCCTATACAGGTAAGAAGCTTTATCACTTTCGATCCTACGACTAATGGCGTTGCGCCTTCATTAAAAACAATCGCACGTCACGTGGTCTAAGCTCTGCCGACGCCGCTGCCGGCACCGCCTCTCAATCCGAGCGTCGAGAATAATGAAAAAAAAAAAAAAAAAAAAATGATAATAATGCTTTTATTTCACTTGCGCGCATTTAAAACAAACGATTGTCGCGGCTAAAGATACGCTAAATAATATCATAATTCAATTTGTTCGCGATTTCATTTTCAGCGTGTGGATCAAGTTGAACACGAGCTCCGAGGTAATCGATATATGCCACAAGCAGTTCGTAAAATAACACAGTACACTTAGTCTCAGACGCAGTCGGTTTTATACACATGATCGCCGATATTATGGCTGGTCGTAGAGCATTATATTTAATTTTGTTTGTAATGTAGATGTAGAGTCTGCACATTTTATAGAAAGTCAGTTGTACATTAGTCGTGATACGAAAAATGACGAAAAACAATCATCATTTTAAATGTCGTGGGACGTAGAGTATAGTTATACTTGCGTCGTACGTATGATGCGAAATTTCACGACCGAGAAATTGAATATTAGGCCTGCATAATTATTTAGCATAGTTTTGACCGATTATTAAAGTCAAAGTTTAACCATACAGTCCACACACATTTGTTACTGGTAATATTATATATAATGTCAATACGCATATTTATCGCCGTCACACATATAACACTTGAAATTCATATTAAATATTATAATATTGTGACAATATTTATGCTGGAGATATTGAGATGATATTGTCCAGTGCAAATAACAAATTTATAAACTAAAAAAAAAAATGTTTTTTCAGCGTATTTGTAAGATGAATTTATCTATAACAAAATTAAAGGAAGGTCAAAAATCATTTCTGCTAGTAATAAGAACAATTTATTTACCATTTGGAATTTTCATATTAAGGTACGTGAGAAATATTATGTAAGTATTTGTATTTAAGACTTCTCCACAAGTATACATAAAAATACATACAGATATGTAATATTATATAATAATAAATTCTATAATATAACACCCGGGTATTAAATATATTCAATTGTATATATTTCAGCTATGATATTTTGTAAAAAACAAATTATAAACTACTACAATCGATATTATAAATAGAATATAATATAAGTAGGTTATTGATTTATGACCTTTTGTTTTGCATAATATGTATGATGTTCATATAAGAAAATGTGTGCAACATGAAATGCTGATCACTGTGCAATGCGTTTTCACCGTTTAACGATGTTAAATCATACATTAGTATGGTACCGCATGCGTTTAGGTTTTTTGTTGTTAGGCCATTATGGCATAGGACCCGTCACTGTCCATCAATATTACCACAAGTGTGCTCGTAGAAAAGCGCTTGTGACAATATTTGTGGACCGCAACAATTACGGTAGCGCGTGAAGCATGAAAGGTGAGTGAAACAAAACGTGTATAAAATTAATTGTGACTTGCACAAAAGCGACTGAAATACACGGTTTTCAGTATATATAGTGTGTATGGGTGAGAGAGAGGATAGAACAAAAAAAATAAATAAATAAAAACGGGTGCCCAAAAACGACCAACATTGACCGATGAACGTTTGTCGTCGGCTGTTGTCGCGTAATTGGGGCGTTTTAAAGAACACGTCAGCGGTGGGGGTCGTTTAAATTGCGAATGCTTTGTCAATATATATATATATATATATACATTTTAAGGACCGTGTTTTTGTTTCTTTATTTTTTTTTTTTTAACACAGTATCCTTTTCGGAGCGGCTCAAACTAATTTTCCGACCCGACCGCGGTCGTCTCTCGTCTATATATTATTATTATCATTATATACTTCCTGTACATAATACAAATGTCGGCTATTCCTTACCCGTCCACAGACATCTACCACTAGCATGCCCTCCAGGTAAATCCAATCTCAAAGGACAGTCGTTTATTCTGTTCAAATCTACCTCCTTCTCCCATTCGTCCGGAATCGCGACGCTATAAGAAAATAATAATAATAATAACGACGACGATGAAACGACGTAGGTACAGCGTGATGAAATAAATTCGCCAAACAGAAACACTATCTTCTCCGGTAGTCGGATATAGTTTCATTTTCACGGAATTTCGAAATCGTTTGCCAGCCGTCTGAGAGAGCATAACACGAATGTATTTAATAATATAATACAGGTAGTCGTATACTCTCTTATACTTGCTGTACGCATTATTATTATATTATAGAGCCAGCGAATAGTCCGATCCAATATTCGTCGCATGTAGATAATTAATATTAAAAATGTATCTCTAGCGATTAGTGTTATATATTTATATTTATAAATATAAAATACTTATATATACTCGTACATAAATAAAAATGAATAAATCCCTTTCAAACTGTGGAATGATAGAGCAAATTCTGTTTTTGATAGTCAATAAAAGTCTTATCACCGTTCTCTGAACATTGACATTTTTTTTTTATTTATTTATTTAACCAGCAATAACATTTATCATTTTGGTAATATTATTTGTTTACTAACTATTATTGATTTAACGTGTTTAACAATTTCATGTCACGCTTAGGCTGGTTTTTTCGATGTTTTAGTTATAGTTATACGCAACCTAATCTAACCAGAAAGTAATATACATCCAATCTTAATCAATCCATGGTCTGATTGAAGTAACACTCTAATAATTGTATTACTAGCAGCTATTATATACCTAACTGTCATAGTATGTGTCTGACTAGTAATGAAGGGAATTTCCCTCGCTTCGCCTGATTTACACTCAATAATTTCACCGTTTATCGGTGTAGTTTGTCTGACACGAAATTTGTAAGTCCAAAACGCGGTTGCGTGTGTACACGTGTCAGAGCGTGCGTGCGCGTGAACGTTCAAAAGAGCGATTTCATCCTACATAGACAGCGAAAACGAGCCCTTTTCGTCCGTCACTAACGTCGACCGTGCGTCGCACGTAAAATAATTTCCAAACGGAATTAACAAAACTTTTTGGATAATTCGGTTAGTTTGAATACGATGAGCGCCAGTGTATGATAGGTACCTCGTAGCCACGACTAAAGTTATGTTCGGCATTAATCGGCGACAATTTCGACAATTATTATAATTGTTATTATTATTATTATTATTACTAGTTACTATTATTATTATTATTATTATTGATTGTCTTGATCCAATATACTGTATTACAAAGCCCCGCCGTAATACTAATACTCTATTCCGATCGAATTAATTCTAATAATTGAACTCGTCGAGGGCGGAACTCCACTCAATAGCTTTCCCGTCGCTTTTACAATTCTAAACATTTTTTTTTTCGATTGATAATAAAATATAATGTCCGCCAAGTCAATAATGTATTTATTATTATACATTACTAATGATGTTCTACGAATACGAATGAATAAATCTATAGGTACTTGTATGTTTTAAACAACAGTATTCCAAAAAAACGTTTATAATAACCCGGCGAGATGTCGATTATTATTGTCATATATTATTTTATTCACTGAAAACTGACACTGGGCACTATCGAACCCGTTGGTTATTTTTTAATAAAACATTTTAAGTAAACAATAATAACTCTTATTCTGTTCCATCTCAATTTCGATTTTAATACAATGAAAACATTTGCCAATTTTATTTCCTATACATATATTTTTAAATCTTGCAGTGATATTATTTTTATTTAATATAAAACGGTTATATAAATACGAAATATTCAAAGAAATCTACAATTGTTCAAAAATTGTATATTAAAACGTTTTGAATTTAAATTAAACAAAAAATTAAATTAGTCAGATGTAAATCAAACATTAAAATGTAAAATAGTTAATATACACTAAAAACCAGAGATGAAACTTTGAAGACTTATAACATTTAATTGCATTCACAATTACTGCAATTTATCAAAGTCGTTAGCATACATCCAATTTGTTATTTAAATTTTTCGTTTTCTCTACGTGACCGAATGATTTCAGCGGGTTACCATTGTTTTACAATTAAATGGTAGCCCAGACGTTGGCGGCCATAAACCGCTATTCCAGGCAATTTGGAAAATCATAAACTCTGTAAGGATGATATATTATGCGCATAAAGGACCGACTGTTGGGTATAAATGTCAAAAGGAACTAGAAAGGGTCTTGTCCGCCTAACTTTGAATTTATAACACAGCATATAGTACCTAACCTGTTTTATTTTATTTTTTTTACAAAATAATATGAATATATTGTTTTAAAATACAGTAGTTTTGGTTTATTGTAAAAAGAATATCACAAAACAAATGTATGTGCAACATAGAGTATTATTTTAGCAAAACATACACACAACTCTATAAATGTATTGCGAAGTATTATTTTACATTAGCTCAATTCGTTTCATATTAATTCGGACGCATGACATGTATAAATATAATTGCTCCCAGTGGTATAATAAATAAACCTCAACGATTGTTACGATATAAATTTAGAATAATATCACAAATTACTTTTGATCTGCAAATCGAGTCTATACACTTAAACTATTTTGACTTAAATGTGTCTCTTGCTCTGATGACATTTATAATAAAACCGTAATTATATGTTATAATAATAATAATTTAATATTGAAATACATCTTTTAAATTCTGTGGTGTAAAACTGTTCCAATTTTACTGGTAAAATATTCGTAAAATAACTCAAATAGTATACGAGTATCCGCGTATTTCAAGCTGTTTTGACTCCATCATGAAAACGTAGGTACGACAAAGTTCATTAATCTGGTCGGGTTAACAAAACCTTTGACACGATACAGTATAGCTGAACATCGATCTAAAACGATACCTCGACGTCATCGATAACAGTCGTCAGAGTATACGCAGGTAGGCCAAGTACCCTTCATTGCTCTCTTCGTGTAATCTCATAGAGAGAATTTCCAAATTTTATGCTTGTGCCATCACATAAAGCAATATCTTTTTGGATTTTATAATGTGCATAGTTTGAAATCGATTTCGCATAGTTTCAAGAGCACTAACCTATAGTAGACAACAAGTATTATAAAAATGCGTTGTTATCAGCATAATATAAACGGTAAAACAAATATAATAGTACCTAGTGAAAATAAAAAATAATAATAAAAACAGTGTTGGCATATTGCAGATAACTTGAAACTATTGAAATATGAAAAATATGATTTTATTCATGCATGCCCAAATATGTAAAATCATGCAAAATACATTTTTTAAATATTATATTATATTGTAAAAGGTATTCATATCACAGAGAATATGGTCACCAGAATAATTATTATCGTATCGGAAATACAAGGGAAAAATAATAAAAAAAATTGATGGCAAACGCTATAGTAGTGTATTATTATTAGCTGAGATTTTGTAATTTATCTCTTCTTTACACTATACCTAAATGCAACACAGAGTTGGCCACGCAGAGTGTTATGAATAAAAAGTGTTTCCTTTTTTTCTTCTATAAAACTACTATGTGTGAATAGATATAATATTAGATTTTGTGACATACAAACAGGATCAAGCTGGGATTTAAACTAAGCTTGGGAAAAAAATGAAAAATATTTTTATGAACTTTTGAATGTTAAGAAATGTTATACCTGAATAAAAGTTAATATAAAGTTATGTATGTGTGTGTTATTGATATACGTTACATTAAAAATATGCATAGTAAACATGGATTACAAATATCGAGAATACGCAAACATTTAGATTTATTGATCATTTATAATGAAGCTTAGCATAATATTGAAATTTTATTTATTAGCTTATTTCATGCAGTCAATAAAACCAAACAAATATTTATTGGAAGATTAAAGATTGATGAAAATAAGTGAAGTTTCTGAGAGGGGCATGGGTGTATGCTTGGTATTTTTTATTGGTTATGTTTTAATCATGGTTATAAAATAATAATTGGAAAAAGTTGAATTGCTCACAATATTTCGTGATGTGTTACAATTTTTAATATCCCCTTCCCCCTAGTTTGAGTTTCACCTACGTTACTGTTGAAACCATATTATGATGTAGAATGTGTGAATTTATTAATTTTAATTACAATTTTAAGTAGTTAAAAAAAATAAATCTTAACATAATTAATAGTGATTAAAAATTAATAAAAGATGAAATGTTGTATAATTAGGTGGCGTATTTGTGAGGGTTTAAAATCGTGGCATTTCCGAATTAATAGAACACGCGATACGAAATAATTTGTTTGAAACATTTTCAGAGATTTAATTTTAAATACTTAAAAGATTCAGATAAATATTTAATACTTATAAATGCGATAATTTATACTTAGTATTATTGTAAAGAAATACTTATAGAAATGATTCAGTTGTGGCAGAAAAGATTTTATGAGACAGAACGTTCAAAAATTATAATTTACAAGAAAACAATACAAAGTACCTTTTTTCTTTAGAGTATTTATTAAATAATATTTTATATCAGAAACCACCTTTTTTATTGAGAATTAAAGCATTTTTCGGCTCCAAAACGGGATGATGGACACAAAGATAAATAAATACATGTTTTAAATAGTAGTCTTTGTTCGATTATAATAAACAACAAAGTAATTCAAATAAAAACACAGTGTGAATTGAATTTACATTTATGTATCTCAGTAATTAAGTTATTCTATTTAGTATTGTCACGCTATCAACTGTTAATCAGTCGATATCATTTTATAAAAATATCGATAAAATTATAATCATACTAAATAAAAAAAAAAAAAAAAAAAACAATTCTTAGAAATCAAACTTGGAAATATAGGTTGTATTTAGTCATGATGTAATTAATTGTTTAAGCGATAACAATTAAAAATTACGGACAATTTTTTCAATTAAATATTAATAGGTACTATTGTTATAACTAAAAGCGATACCGCGGGGGTAGTGTAAGTAATATTGACCAATTGGTGGCAACGAGTAGGTTGAAGGGGAGTCCATTGTTTTGAAAACCAATTTCAAGACCGACACGAGGCCTACCGAATTAATTTATAAATAATTCATCTCTTACCCCTAGACACTGCTGTTCAACGTCACCACGAACCACGACCATCACCGCCCCTCTACAACTACACCCACCACCATAACGCGATCGCTACCACAGCCACATTTCTTCACGGCCGTTGCGCAACGTTCCATTTCTGTCGAAAACAACAGCCGGTCGCACTTTTTAATTAAGTGATTTTAATAATAATAATGAAGGTCGGTGATAACGGTAAAAAAAAAATAATATATACGCTATATTATAATGTATAATATTGTATAATATAAACATAATTAAATAAAAACTTATTCGGCGCGCTACAACAGTTATTATTCTCTATGCAAAATAACAATATAATATGTATATTGCATATTATATTATATATTTATACGTATGACGTACACGAAATGGGCTTAGGCTTAGTAGTATTAAAAAAGTTCACAAAAGCGCAGTAACACTGTCGTAATTTTTATAAATATATTACGCCTTCGTGAGTGCCAAACATGTGTTTGCGGTGCGTGCGAGTGTGTGAAAGTTCACAGGCGAATACTACAGGTGGGAACCGCCGAGACGTGAGCGAACCATACCTACCGCGGGCTTCGGTGTAAAAGTGGTTTTGAATTAAAATTGTCTTTTTCATAACGGACTATTCGGGTCAGCACACACACGGCTAGTACTCATGCGGTTCCTGCTTTGACCTGATGCGTCACAACGGATCAGAGTTGAAATCACGAGAATTCCTCAAAGACGTACGCAGACGTACAGACAATCGCGATAGCTGTTACAGGAGACGAATGAAGTTATGAAGTCTGTGTAAACCGTCCAAATGTCCCTTGAAAATTAATTAACATTAAACTTAAGTAAGAAAAACAAGAACGTACTTCCTTTACAAAACATAGTTGCATTTTTGTGATGCCATACCATTTCAAGTGCTGCGCATGCAGAAAACTAGATATTTGTATTTAAGTTATGATTTTTATGACTAAAATGACAATATTTAGTGTCCTAGAATTGTATTCCCACCATCACCAGATTGAAAATGTATTGTGATGTTCATTCTAGGAGTAGAATAAATACAATAATAGTCTATTATAAAGATATCGTAAGATATTATATGTGATTTAATAAGCAAAGGAAAAATTATTGAAAGTGTTTTT
This sequence comes from Rhopalosiphum maidis, assembly GCF_003676215.2. Taxonomy (NCBI): domain Eukaryota; kingdom Metazoa; phylum Arthropoda; class Insecta; order Hemiptera; family Aphididae; genus Rhopalosiphum; species Rhopalosiphum maidis. The sequence continues at coordinate 32,443,326 of NC_040879.1, forward strand.
ATTTTATAAATCTCAGCAGTCGCGTGACCTATATTTTGATTCCATATATTATGGAGGTTCCAAATTTGGCAAGAAAATTATTGGTTTTAAAATATTATGTGATTTCCCACTAGAAAACTTTTTTCGGTACACTATAAAACCGCTTTGACGGCCCCAATATATTTATCGGAAAACTAGACTCGTAACAATTTTTATAATAATATACATTGGGAGTATTAGAGTAATAAGCGAATTGCATAATATTTTCGGCCAATCTTACATCCAGACACGAGTCTTATAGCATTGTGACGTGGGCAATTTGTTCATAGATTTATTTATTCGGGAAAAAAGATCAGGCCGTAATATACGGATAATACATTAATTCATTAATACAACTTAAATCATTTAAATTAACAAAAGCATCAAAGGAATTAATAATATTTCCAACCAATAGCAATGATAAAAACAACAGTGGCAATATATGCCATATTACCGTGAGTTAGTTAAAAGGATAATATATAATTAACACTTTTAGAACGATGAGTTTTCATTAGCTAATCACATCATTAGGAAAACAATATTGTTGAGTATAAGATTAGTAGTAAGTATACAAAGGTTCATTGAACGGAAAATGCAAACACAAACTTAATCCCCGGGACTCTATAATATTCAACGGCGACAGTAATTCTCGAGTGCCAGTCGGTCGATCAATAGGAATTTACTTAAAAAAAGACGGATTATTTTCAATATCGATAGTGCATTTACAAACCGTATTCGTAATACTAATACCCGTAGTTCTTTACTTACCTACGGTTTTCGTTGTATCGTTTAGTCTATTTATAAAATCACTTACACAGAAAACCACACACTTAACAGTGAATATACTGTCGCGAGACAAGCAGTAAATTAAATAATGTATAATATGGTAGTCTCGGATGATGGTCTTCTCAATCAATAAAACAACGTCGAATAAATACCAGAAGAATAAAATAATATAGGAAACTGTACTTAAATATTATAAATACGACATATCGCATAAACATCACACAAATCGAGTTTAAGATAACAGTGGCTTACGGTTGTAAATATAGATGGATGGACCGCCTTTTGGCGAGGTACGAAATGCCTTACAGCGAGAAACATGACTGTAAAAAATTGTAAATAAAAAGTTTATTCGGCGAAAATGCACAATGCGACGTCTGATGAGTAACGTGCGGCGAATACAACGAAACCGGGAAAACAAAGTGTAATAATATCATTTGTGATTAATCAGAGTAATAATAATAATGATAATATTATTGTAATGTCGTTTTATCGTCTCGGCTTGATGCCAGTAAATATATTATCCGGTATAAATCATAACAGTCGTAATGACAATATAATAATAATAATAATACCAAAACGACGGTAATCGAAAATAATAAATCGTATGAATCTCACTTGTGCGCGCCTCGCCCGACGCCGCGCGTAACGTAATATAACAACAATAATAGTAATAATTATTCCGGTAAACAGTGATTTAATCGCGAAACGGCACGCGGTTCCGGGCGGTCTGATATAAACGAAGCGACGGCCAAAGGGACGTGTGATGCGTGCGGCGTCTCGTCGCGCGTCTTCGCATATCATTATTATACTATTGTACGCGTTACCGCTGTTTATCGAGAGACTCGGCGAACGTTCGACCGGAACATTCACTTCGGTCTATTTACCACGCTCGTCGGATCGTCACGATTGTGCAATAATTATTGCGTTCGAACACACACACACACACACACACACCGCACGGCGCCGCGATCGGGAAATAAGCTCCCGCGCACACGCTAATCTGCTGTGCTATTAATAAAGCGAAATCGGGCAAGGTCTAGTCTCGTCGCTGCTGCGCGTTGCCGGTACCCAGGTATACATATATTGTTGTTGTTGTGCCGTTGTACATGGTAAAATATTACACCGAACGATAATCCGCCGCAGCGGTGGCAATGTCCCGATACATACGCGCGCGCACAACACACACGTACACACGGTTAATGTGTAATGCGACGCAGAAATCGTGTTCGCGCTGCAGACGAACGCACCTAACAATGAATTACAATTATTGTACAGTATACGAGACGCACGGTCGACACTATAGCTTGTGCCCGGGAGCGTTACAATGCGAGTCGGGCGAACGTTCCGTAGCGGAGGAACCGTCGCGGCCGTCAGCAGCAGGCCTTGTACAACATCGTTATTATATACGAGTCGGCCACTTATTCTGATACGTCGTATCCGTCGCGATCGAATACTTCGTAAAAAAAAAAAAAAGTATTTCAGTCGGTACAAATACTGATAAAGTGATTGGTGTGTAAAGAAAATATGTTTATCGATAGTTTTGAAATATTTTACTTTTTTTTTTTTAGCACTTACGTGTCTTAAATTTACTTTATAGAACATTATTTATTTTTTTCCAAACTATTTAAAATCCGTATTTGAATAAATTTACTTGAGTACTTTACATGACCGACTGTCGGTAGCTGGTAGGTATGGTGTGCAATTTGCGCACACACAATACACAATTTAAATAATAAATATTTATGCACGTTTTAACTACATTTTGATAAATCATACATTCGACGCAGTTCATAATAAACTAGGCGTGTGTTCCCGTCCGGCATATCCGCAAATAACTGAATGTCCTTTGATGCGCTCGTCTAAATATCGATAGGTTTGCAAAAGCTTGTATCCTGCATGGGTTAGGACGAAATATAATATACATTTCTAAGGAAAATTGTACAATGAAATATTTACTCGTTCGAAAATTATTGCGCTGAGACAAGATTCTGGTCGTATTCCAGGGTTTTGACGCCGACGACTTTTTTGTGCTTTCGAGCGTGTGAAGGTGTCACGTTAATGCTTCACCGATGGTCGTGTTTATGTAATTCTCACGCTTTTGTTTGTGTTCGTAATTACACTCCTTCTCTATCCTATTGTACATGTGTACGGTGTAACAAACTTGTGTAATTAAACGGCCTGTCGTAATAATCAATGTAAAAACGTCACAACGACTGTATGGTTCTTTTTATTAAATAGCCCAACCGAAGTGAATATTAAGTACGAAATCTGAATTTATATTTAAGTAACAATATGTCAATAATAGACTGCTGATGAGAGGCGTAAGATATTATTTAAATTGTTCATAGATGGTCACCACAGGTTGAATTGTTAATTATAACTATTATTATTGTTATTATTTGTTGATAAATCACGGTGTCCGGTTATCATGAACTATGATAATAATAATAATAATAATAATAATAATTTATTTGTTATTTTTTAATTAATAACTGTCGTGTAAAGTGTTTTATGTACATTGTATATTATTTACATTTTTATGTTGGTAATGATATAATTTAATTTTCTTACAACTGTAGAGAAAATAATTCTTATGGTAAGTATTGATTAGGCTGCATCGATATTAAATTTAAATTTATAAATCGACCCTGTAACAAAAGTTATAGATTATATTTTTACCAACACCATTGAAGCTGATTTTTTTATTTATATTTTTAAGTCAATTTAATATTATAAGCTTAACTTTTATGAAAACTTTATCAAGTAACTAACAAAAAAGAAAAGGAAAATGTTAAAACAGTTTTTATATAAAAAAAAAAAAAAAATGATGATAATATGAATGCGTATAATGTAAATAAAAGTATAGAACAAAACTAATTTAATTGAAAGTTAAAAATTAAAAATAATTTTTTGTTTAATTATATTTAACCTAACAAAAAAATAAATATGTATATACATTACATACACAATATACATAAATGTTTATAAATATTATATTATTTATATAAACTAAATATAATTCTTAGTATCCCATTTTGTATTTATTTATAAGTTTAATATTCTAGTATATATTTTATAAAACATTTTTATAATGACTGAGATTCCTAACTTCAAGATTTTATTAATTTAATATCAAACAAAAATTACAAATGTACTCGATTTTATGAATAAAAGATATTTGTATTATAATTTTGAATGTAATAAACTTCAAAACTATTTTAAATTTTCCAAAACTTTTAAAAGTGTATACTGAGAAACAAATTAATAAAAATATTCAGTGACTCTAGAATATATCTACTTATATACAATATATATACATATATATATTGTATTTAATTTATTTTTCTTATAAAATTGAAATATCTAATTTATATGAGCTAATAACAAAATTTCAACGAAAAGACATTGTTTCATTTATAGCAATCAGATTATTATAAGAGTATTTACATTTATTAATACATTACGTTCAACAAATATATTCTAATTATATTTTAAAATCAATAAAAAAAAAGTTAAAACTTTTAAACGTTTATTTATCAAAATTAATTTTATTTTCAATCTATGAGAAATATGTATCATCGTTATTCTGTTATGATAAAGAAAATGAGAGAAGGTCCGCACCTCCGTTATCATTATAGACACGTAAATTACATAAGTATTTAATTTGCCAATTTAAGTTAGTTATTACACGCAGTGTAAGCAAAAAATATTTATACTAAAAGCATATTTTTTTCTTGTCATGCTGTAAAAAAAAAATTCTTATTCAACACTAAATTATGATAAGTAGTGGTACAGGCACCGAGTAACTATTTTAGTCTCGGTGTAGATTACAGAGTACTAACGAATCAATATTTTTTTTTTTTTAGAATGCGTTCGAAAACAACAATAAATTATTATTGTGCTCATCAATATTATTTCGAATAGAGTGATGTACCTATTATAGCAATCTTATGAATTACCCGTAAAATGAATTACAGATTTTTTAAATGTCATAAACATAATAATACGAGTAATTTTATATTATCTGTGTTATAATTGAATTACAATTAAAATCATAAATTCAAAATGAATACAGAGATAGTATACGTTATGACAGTAAGTATAATCAGAAAAATGCATCTAAAATAATATCAGTTAAAATGTATAGGCACATACCTAATCGATAATTTTAGTAACATATGTGATAATAATATATATTTAAAAAATAATAACAATTGGCAATGCAGTTGATTAAGTAAAGTTATCTCGAGAATTTTTTTATTTCATAATATTTATTTATTTTTACCTTTTTTTTTATATTTTTTTTTTTTGTTTATTATAAAGTGTTCTTGACAGAGTCGTCCAACTTATTGATAATAATTAATTAACATTTTAGTTGTTTTACAATTAATAAAGCATATAAATATTTACAAATTATTTACATTTTTATTTTTACCAAGTGATTGGAGTGATTGGATCATTGAAATGGCTAATCTGACTTCTATTCGGGCGTTTAAAATTGTTGATGAATATTTTTTTTTGCACAAAATACGACAATATTAGTGCCGTGTTGATCGTTGTCAGATACAATTATTAGTATTTCAATTTATACGTAACGTATCAACGTGTAAAATACCCACGCGCATCCGACGGCGGTGAGTCTTAAACACATGATAAATCGATGCGAACCGCTAAACTCGTCAGCCGAGCGCATCGTCGGGCTGGGGGAAAACATAAATAATTCGTAACGAAAATTAAATCGGATAGTGGCGAGAAACGGGCTATAAATCAAAATCGGTCCGATCGTTAACGTCTTCGGAGGTCGGCACAATATATGCGTAAATGTGCATGTGCGCGTGTGTCTACGATTGTGCCACACAGATAGTTAGAATAACGACGGTTTAGTCCTCCGACATCGATTTCACATCGTTCTGCATACACTACTTCAACGTCATATTATTAAGAACGAGCGTACGGCATCGTCTCACGTATTTACGGTCACCGCGAGAGTCCTATAACTATACTTTGGTCGAAATCAAGACATGAAAAAAAATCATGGTCGCTAAAGTCGTTCGGTGTCGACACGATCCGATAACAGCCACCTCGGATCGTCGGATAAGATTGTTATTTGAAAAGTCATGGTTTGCGATTTCGTTTTTAATATAATAAAGTTATAGTAGGTTGTAATAATAAATTGTATTCGGTATTATCGAACATAAACCGCCACCATCACTATCGCCATTGCATCTGATTACGTTTTGTTACACACCAGTGTTATGCACGTCATAATATATAGGTATTATTATTTATTTAAACGGTTAAAACGTGCACCGTGACCATTTCGTTTATAATGTATAGTTTCGATCGGCTGATCTTTTTGTTGAGTTGTAACCAGATTTAAGAGAATCGATATATGTCAAACCTAACCCCCCGGATATGGTCACATCTATAAAATATATATCATACATAAATTTGCTTAAATATATTATTATTATTGTACGGTTTTTGTCAATTTCCGTGTGCCCGCCTGTTTCGCTGTCCAAAGGCATCTATACACACACACATATTATACCGTTAGTATTGCATAAGCATATAGAAAACGGACAGCCTATTCGATATTCCGTCAACTCTCCGTAAAAATGTACTTAATATAATTATATCAATATACTGCGATGTTTTATGTCGTCAAACACTCGTGGAATTGAACAAATCATCAAAATATAGTGGTCCAATAACTATTTTATATGCTATTAAGTATTTTCGCTATAACAAAAAATTAAAATTTTGTTGAATTTGTTTGTAATTCAATACTATTTACATTTACAATATAGTGTAACAATGTTATTATAAATGAGTCGCCATTCTTAGATACTTTTAATAAAAGAAATAAAAGGCCTATTGAAAAAAAAATACAAAAACAAGTGCTGTTTTATACGCCAAAGACTGTAGCTATAGCACGAACAAATACCCTCAATTCCTTAGGCAGCCTTACGTCGTTACTATCGATCGGCCTGCGTTATTATGATGGGCATTCGGAAAATTCATATTAAGACCAACCTACCCAAACGAACCACTGCTGTTTATATAATTTTCTATTAAAACTTGTGCATGTACTCACGTATCATGTCCAACGAGACGGAGCTCGATATGGGCGGCACCATGTGGTTGTTGGATGCCTGACAAGTGAACACGGTGCTGAGGTGACGGCGTTCCAGTCGTTCTAAGCGCAACACGTTTCTCACCTTCCGGTCCGGTAGTGTTTCGAATGTCTCATCGATTAGTGCATTCTCTTGCCACCAAGTAACACGGGGCGGCGGACGTCCTGCGAATAAAATTAGGATCGTTAAAAAAATCGTATACAAATAAAAAAATTATTTTTTTAGATGTCGTTTTACACTTGTAAGTGAACATCAGACCATGGTAAATTACATAATTCAAACCTAAACTTATTGACTGGTTGACAAAGCAGCCACCATTAATTATTGTTAATGTGTACCTATTGATTATGTACGTAAATAAACAAATCAATCGACAAATGTTCATTAACATTAGGCAACAGACATGAAATATAATAATATACGTTTTATATTGTTTAGTATATTTTGATACCCGTAATGCGTTGCTGTTTGCGTCTTCGTGATTCGGATTAACTGAATTAATATAAGAACATGACATTTACGCGTGGTGTTTATTGTCGGCAGATCGATTACGACAATACAAGTGGTTGTTGCTGAGTAGAATAGTAGAAAAAAAAAAACAGAAAAGGGATGTTGCGAGATAATTTATTTTTATTTTTTTTGGACCGAAATGACGTGACGATATCGTTTTTATACCGTTCCGTAGTAAATATTACGAAGTTCATTTGGCTGACATTGCGTGCGTGTTCAACAACAACGATACGTCATCAGCCGGTGTAATAATATAATATGATAATAATATTATTTTTAAAGTCAGTAGTTATCATATAGCACTATTAAACACAAATCTTAACATCCGAAAATATCAATATGATGTTTTTTTTTTTTTTTAATTTATAAAAATGTCAATAAATACTTATTTATTAGAATTCTAAGAATCTCAATTATAGCTGTGCGGGGGTAATTTTACTCTGGCACCTTTATATCGGAACTTGAAATACAATCGACTATATTTGACAAGAAAAAATATTTATTTTCGTCTTGGTTGTATTCGTCGTTATTAAAGAACCTATATCATAATATTATAATGATGTACTATCATAATGCAATGCCCACGGATTTCGAGTGTTTGTAGTTATACAAGTGTGTCGTCTGGTGTCGCTGGTTATGTACTTAATATTTTTGCCCACTCGTAAAATATTAACAATATATTTTCAATAACCAATAACCAAAACGTGTAACGACACAAATTTAAATATGACGGTGAGAAGAAGATTTGTTGTTGGGGTGTAGGAGGAAGACCTTTAGGACCTGAATTTCGTTACGTTATTATAATACACTGTATATAAATAAACCTATCTAATGTCGATTATATACACCCACCATTACGTTCTTCTTACATCCTTTTTTTGTTCATGGAAATATCGTCCGAAGATTGATTTATACTTCAGACTCGAAACGAGTGAGTAACTTTTTTATCCCACACTCCGTCAAACGTTTTCATACAATAATAATAATATTCGCACTATACACGCGTATACCGTTAGGGGTTTCAGACACGACAAGTCCGAAAACATTTTTCTCGGCAAAATAATATTATATTCAAACTACTATGTATACTACATACAATATATACATAAACGGAAGAAAATTGCATAAATTAAATTATATGTGTGTAGACATTTTACCAACGCGCGGTTGAATGTGTTCACATATATTATGTTAAAATTATATTATAACAACGCCGTGCAGTTTTCGTTGAATTATTTACAAAACCGTAGTGCGCAACTTCTTTATATTTTTTTCCTCTCCAATCTGTATGTAAATTTTCGAACATAAAAATTGTATGATACGACTGTAAGAGAAAAACTAAAAAAAAAATACAATAATTATTATCACCACAAATAAATTCCAAACGTATAACAACATTCTAGTACATTAAATCGTGTTAAATATAAAATACAATTTCTGGATAAAAGAACAGAAAAGAATTTCATTAGCAATTAATTGAATGTTCTCGAAATAATATTTCCATTGAATGTCAACTAAAATGCTATTATTATTATTTTTTTGGCTCGTTTAATCGTAATATTATTATGTGGTAGTGTTTAGCAAGCACAATATAATATTAATTTTTATTTAAACAGAAAGGTTGTGTGTAAACGGCATACAATTTAAAATTAATAATTTACAGTTTGCTGATTGTCATCGTTGCTGTGCGTAAATAACACAATAGAAAGATATAATGTATCTACTTAATGTGCGCGAAAGTAATGGTAATGAGACTTAAAAATATCTACCTGTCCCAAAGTCACACAAATCACAGGATTATACGTACCAAATTTAGCATATAAAATATAAATTAGGTACATGATGTGCGACTAAACGGTTAACGGACAGATATTAACGATTTTCATACGTTTACATTATAACAAATATAATTTTATCTATATATTCAAATTATCGAAAATTCACTTATAGTTGATTAGAAATACGTAAAACATTGAAATTGTATATGATTTCTACGGTATTATGTTCATTCATAAAAATAAAATATTATGTAAGAAAAGATGACTTGTCAAAATTTAAGGAGGTTTTACTCGCGTGTGATAGTTCTATATTACAAAAGTACAATACAATATATCAAATAGTTTTCGTTCAATAGAATAAATTCCATACTATTTGAACGAATTTACCTATCACACAACTTGTAGATAAGAACTTTATCTGTGATTTTGGTGTTTAAAAATTGTTTATTTTAAATGTGTATGAAATGATAATAATTATTATGATTTATATAAGTGCTTATAACTCACATAAAAAATGAAATACCATAAAAAATACTACAAATAAAATTACAAACACGGAATATAAATAATATAATGTTCTTATTTTTATGTTTTAAAATAATTGATACATTTTGAATACCTAACGAATTGGCTGTCAATAGATACACTAGAATAAATAAGACAAACTTTTAAAAAAAATATATATTTATAATCTGAATATATATAATATATATTGATACAATATAATACATTATTAAAATATATGTTAGAATATATAAATATGTTATGCTCAAGTGAAGGAAAGTCTAGTGATATTTTTTCAAAGTTAAAAACTAAATATTTATGAATTATTTTCATTCAATTTTGAACTATTTATTAAAGTTATCATCTTAATATAATACCTCCAGTATGACGTTTTTTTCGTCGTTATATAATTTATAATGTATACAATAAAAAAATTTAAGTAAATTTGACGTTTATATTTGTTAAGTACTTTGGTAATGTATTAACTGTAAATGGTTAATCGTACTATGAAAGTTCAAGGTTGTCTATGAGGATAATGTAAACTTAAATTATTAAATTATAATCCTTTCTCAAAGCGTATAGAATTTTAATAATATTTGTATAAATTATATACGGGGTGTCCCGTGAAGATTTACCAATTGCAATATCTCCTGAAATAATGGAGATATCATAATTTTGTATTTTGTACGAGACTCACAAAATCACCATAGATCTATTTACTACTAAATACTTAAGCCCGTCCATATATTTTAAATATTTTATCCATTTATGGGCATTGATAAAGAAAAAGTGAAAAAAAAATTGGCCTATATCTTTCAATCCATATAAATATATATTTTTTTTGATACTTTATTTCATTATTTATATTTTATTAAATATAAGGAGGTATCTCCAAAGATGTGGATAATTAAATTTCAAATAGACTTGAATAAAATTTAAATATGTTTTAAAAATTATTATTAGATCAATAGAAACGTTGGACATACAACACGCCAAAATGTTGTACGTGTTAGTTAAATATAGAAAATTAATGATTTCACTATCTATAAAGATGATGAATGCTTTAGTTGACTCATAAAAAATCGAAATTTAAAAATAGTTAGCGATGTTTATAAGTATAAAAGTATTTACTTAAATGTGGTTTTATTATAAACAAATAATAATTCAAATTGACATATTTACACAAAGTTATAAAAAATAAGAAAAACAACAACTATAACACAAAATTTAAGTATAAAATATGACGCATAGCATACAAACAAACATAAATTACTTAAAAAAATTTATTAAATAGACGTTTAAGATATCTTTATTTGCAATTGCATAATAGGTTACTAGGTTACTAATAATAAATGGTATCAAAAAAACATAGCTTCGTACTTATTTTAGGCATGAGTCATCGGCTCCGCTCAAAATCATTTTTCGTATACAAAGATATATTAATGCGTAGGCCATTTGTACATCACAATTTTTAAAAATTACGTATATGATATCAATAATTATACAAAACTATTCATTTATACAAATAAATCGTCAATATTCATATTTAACATAAATTAAAAAAAATATTATCTATTCATCTTCACAAAAAAAAAAAATATAGATAATTAAAAATTTTTTAACTTGTACTACCGTATTATTTAACTAGATTTAACTAGACTCGTTAGAAATTGCATGTCATTACTCATTGTTTACAAAATTCGACAATCACTGATATATTCAAATGTAACTCAATGTAATTTAATACATTGACTCACTTATCGCATAATGGTACAGTAGAGCAGTACCCAATCACCTACCTTTATATAAGATAATTTTCTTTGAAACTTTTAATAAAATATTAAAATACAACTTTATACTTTCTATAATTATCTGACAGTTGACGATTAATAAGGGTTAAGTTAATTTAAAAAATTTATTTTATTATTTTATTTGTTACTAAAATTCAATTTTAATGAAAGTACATAGTCATTTCAATAATTTATAAGAACATTTCTAGGGACCTTACTTTTACGTTACAATGATAATAAAACCATTAACGAATATTTCTTTAAATTACAAATTATCATTATTTGAACAATTTATATTAGTTTTTAGAATTTTTAAATCCGCGGGTGTTGGACGGTTTTTGGCACCATCAAGAATCCAAGTCGTTATTCTTAATTTTTATATAGTAATTTAATTTTAATAAGTTTTCATTTGATTTTTGATTGTTCAAATGTATTATTTTATTATTTATAATATTTTATTTTAGTAATTATTTGGAAATAATAATAACGATTATACTAGGATTTTATCAATAAAAATACCATACGCAAATATGACTTTCTTAACGTCTATAAATTATTTTGAATTTCAGTAAATTTTGATTTATGTCGTTCAGTACTTTTAAACTTGCGGTGAATCAAACATTGGTTAGTCATTAAGGAAAAGTGCATTTAAAAAAAGTTATGCTTATACATTTGTATAATAATCTAATATTTTTAATAAATGTATATTATTTATTTAATAAAAAAAGCTTTTGAGTATATTAAAAAAAAAAAACATAGTTCGAAATTATTAGATAAAACAATGCATATCTCGAATGAGTTTGAATTGGAAATTAACTTAAGTTGTCATAAGTTTAAAGTTGTATATTTCACATAAAATATGGTAATAACAAATAGAATGAAGTTTATATTATATATTTTTATTTTGGATAAAAATGCATACACAGTTTACAATCACTTAGGAAGTATCTGTTCCCATAACAAAATGAAATAAATATAGGGCGTGTAAAATAATATAACAGGTGAGTCATACTTTCCGCTAGGTGACAATATACTGGTATAGGTAGTATACTTTATTTAAATATTTAACAAGACATTAAAAATAACTTATAATCAGTTAATTTTAGATAAGTATACTATAAAAACAAGGACAATTTTCAAATAAATAATAATACATATTAATACTTACCTACATAATGTGTTAATTTTTAATGTTTGTTGATATTTAATACATTAAAAAATTAAATAATTATAACCATTTAAATGTATTTATTTTTTTATTTTTTTTTTTAAAAAGGCTGAAATGGGGATTAGTTGATTTCATGGATATTGTTCGGCTATATTTAATGGCTAATACAAATTTTAGCAATTAAAAGTAGGCCTATTAGGCCTATGACTAAGTGTAAATAAAATAGATTTTTTATGATTTATTTTATAAATTTTTATATTTAATTTATATTATAGTTATTGAAAATACAAAAATAAATAAAATATAAGTATGGATGTCATTTAAATATGATAAGTTTTGAATGGAAATTGTACATTACGTTAGTATTTGTATTTTAAATTCAGACAATTGTTGAATGATTATTTATTCATCAAAGTTAATAGATATAATATTTATCAAAATATTATTAATAATATATTCTAATATACGAATTATTAGTTATGTATAGTAAATTAAATATTTTCATTCATGTAATTTAAGTATTTTAATATTTGAAAAATAATGTATGATTAATAAACTTATTACTAATTAAATATTATATTTATATTTTAGTTTTTGTAACTGATAGTTAGTGACGACGGTAAGAGTTGGAAAATATAAATTTTATGAAATGGAAGTAGAGAAACGATACAGAATCAAAAATGTAATTAAAATAATCATTTTTCATCATTTTTGGAGAGTTCTTTAATAACAGATCTTTTAAACATATTTAAGACTCCGATATCAAGATTTTCAATATCGAATAAATCAGTTTTATAACTAGAAATTTGTTTCTCGATACCTTTAAATAATGCGGCGTACAAGTTGCCAAAGTTAAATTCAGATCCAGATTTAACAGGAACTTCATATGGGTATATGTCCTGGAATGCATTATCATAAATTACTTCGTATTCAAATTTAGCGTCAAATGCTTTTTTCCAATTTTCATATAATGGCTGTAGTTTATCATCGTTCATCATCACATTTTCAATAATTTTTCCAATTTTAGATTTAATATTATTGCAATATTCTAAAATTGTTGTGAATAGAATTTCGTTATCGAGTACTTCAAACTGGATTATTTTCCAATGATTTTGACAAATATTCGAGGTTTGTGTCATTAATTGCAATGACAATCGTCGAAAAGGGTTAAGTACTTTGTAGACACTATCGAAGTAGAGTTTAGAGTAATTGATTACCCAATCTTCATTTGAAATACTATTTACGTCATTCATGTTTTTAATGTCATCTGTAAAAGTAAAGTGTAGATACGTGGAACCCTGTTCAAGTTTTTTTTCTAAATTCGGTGCTGTTAAAAGCCAATTCTTCGGATCGAAATTTTCATACCCTGTATATTTTAAATTCTCCAGATGATTCGCATACAAGAGTTTATCGAATAACAAAAAATATTTGTGAAATTCTTTACATAATTTTCGGAAAAAACCATCTATCGATGGACAATTATAGGATTGGCCCATATCTTTGGGATATGGAGTTGTATCTTTCTCAGTTTCGTAAAACCCAAGTTCTTCTTTATTGCAACTTAACATTTCTGTGTGCAATGAATTGATTATTTGTCGAAAAACTTTGATTACTCGTAGTAATACTTTATCGTCTTCAGTCGTTTTATTCATTCCAGAATATGTTTTTGATACTACTTCCTTTGCGGTGTTAGAAAATATTAATACTTGCCATAATACATAGGAAGGATCCATATCGAAAACTTGCAAGGTTCTCATTGCCTTTTGCCACGACGTATTGCTTTGATCCAGAAGATTAATTAGAGTTTCGAGGTATATTAAATCGCCTACACCTGTGTTAAGGTGATCTAAAAATTCTGTGAAAGGTGAAAGCATTTTGTAGGCACCAGTAATATAGGTACATTCTATTTCTGAATAAACCGCGTTCCTTATTTTCAGCAATTCATTTTCATTGTCCGATTCTGATAATTTTGTCAACAATTCTTTATCATCAAAAAAGTTGTATTTGGCAATATCCTGGTCTGTACTTTTTTTCAATGCAAATTTAATTGATTGGTATGCTTCCAAATTTATATATGTTGTAATTTCTTTTATAATTGTGTTCTTGTTAGTAATTCTTATTCCTATTCCTTCATGAACAGTCATATATAATACGCACATAAAAATATTCACAACGTAGATAAACGAAAACATATTTATTTTTACATGAATAAGACACTAGTTATTACAATCCACTACGCAATGTTTTAGAAACAAAATAAGTTTTTATAAAGTATAACTTAAAAATGTATAGAAACTGAAAATAAATTAATATTTGTAATAATAAATAAGTTATACTCATAAACAGTATTAAAGTATGTTACACAAATATTTGAATTTGTTTAATATTGTTTAAATACAGGCATATTCAGAATATAAAACTATATTTTTTTTGTGTACATAGTGTCCCATGAGGATTTACTCATTCTAAAATTTCTTAAAATAACGAAGATAACGTATTTTTTTTTTTATAAGACTCGCAAGAACACTGACTACAAGTATTTCAAATTTTAATTTAATTTAATATTTCGGTAAAAAAGTTAGAAAAATTATTTTTTATATTATTATTTTCATAAAAATTAGTCGGCGATTTTTTAGTTTATTTTTCTGAAAATGTTGACGTTACAATATTTTATTTTCATTAGCATCTTGATTCTTAATATTTTTCTAGTTTCAAGAAAAATTGTGAATTATTTAATACCATAATATAAGTGCCAGTGTTATTAAATCTGAGGCCTTCGCGCTCGGGATTGTGCCCATAAAATAATACAAAATTATTCTCAAAACTAAAAAAAATATTAAAAATTGCGATTCTAATGAAAATAAAATGTTGAAACATCAACACTTTTAGAAAAATAAACTCTATAAAATGATAAATGATTTTTTGAAAACAATTATATAAAAATTATTTTTTAACTTGTTAATCAAAAAATTAGATTAAATTAATAATATGAAATACTCATAGTTCTTATTCAAGTGAGTATTTGAAAAAAAATACATAATTATGGTATTTCCATTATTTCAGGTAATATCGCAATAGGTAATTCCTCACAGATATCCTGTATAGTACATGCCACCTTCCAAACTTGGAGGATATTTTTTTTTATTTGTAACACGTTTATACAACATTGATTCATAACTATTATCCTTGAAAATATTTTAAATTATGTTGAAAAAAAAGAGGCATCTTAAAAACTAGGTTTTATGACTTTGGAAAGTTTAGTGTTCAATATAAAGTTAACTGAATAAAAAAATATATACTTCATACTTGAATTCGTTAAAAAAGTTAATTTTTTTAGACATTATAAAAGAAATAAAATATAAAAAAATAAAAAAAAATACAAAAACTAAAAAAAATAAATATTAATTAAGAATGTAATTATATTTAAACTAATTGAAAAATTAATTATTTTTATAAATCATTAGTTTATATTTTATAAAAAATGTTCAATAAAATAAATGTAAGTTTTTATTAATATGTATTAATTTAATTTTTGCCTAACGTAGCTAGGTATATTTAAAAAAAATTTGCCAACGCTTTTTTATCTGTCGGTAGTTGATTCGGTTTCCGAGGAAAATACTGCATTTTGAATATTTTTTTCTATATTACAATTTTTTACGCTTGCTTTATGCTATTTGTATGGTTTTTCATTTTTTCCCCCGCTCACATTATATTATATATATATCGTTAAATTATGACATAGGTAAATAAGCGTATACATATATATATATATATTATGTATATGCATACCATACTATATTTTCGCGACTAATCTGTGCTCTCATACCTAACAATAACATATTATCCTGTATTGCTCGAATTCTGACAAATGGTTTGGCAGCTCCACATCTACCACAACCTCCACAAATTTTTGGCCGCTGATAAACCTTTTTTATTTTATTTTTATTCATCATGAATAATTTAAATTTAATAATTCAACGAACCCGTTACCTGCAGCTATATAAATATATATAATTTAATATCGTGTTGTATATTATATAACTATAACAACACACTTTATTCGAATAACGCTAGTTTACACCTGAGCCCGGGATATTACGTGCATTAACGCCAAAAAATAAATCTAGTCCTACGTTTAGTATTTTAAAAATTCTGGTTTAACTTTATAGTATTTTGACTAATTTAATAGTTATAAAAGTCATAATGTAACTGTATAAATAACTATATATAAAAGTAAATAAAAAATTTAGAAGGCACTGTTAAATTTTAAATTAATAATCTCTAATAATTGTTAGTGAAAATTCATCAAAAATTCATTGAAATAAATAGTAATCATCAACATTTTACGTTATCTTTTGAATTAATTAGGAACCTATATTTTACAAAAAAATAAAAACAACAAAAATTAATTAAATTTCAACCATCATCACAATATTATATTATATATTATGCTTTTATAATAGATAGTTTGTATCTGTGGTACTTATAAATGACATGTACTTCATATTTCCTCTAAACTGGAAATTTTCTAAAGCAATTAATAACTCTGAATTCAATTTTTTAACTAATTATTATTGTAGCGGCTTAAAAAACTTATGATAGTCTTATCGATGTCACATTAGGTGGGACATTTATAAAAATACAATGTATTTTATGTATTTAGTACATGAACAAAATGCTATTAATCTTAATATACAAAACAAGTCATCAAAGCGAAATAAAATGCCATCATAAGTACTAAAATTTATTTCTATCCAAAATGTTTTATAGTAAATAAAAGCCGTATATAATTAAAAATACATTACTCTTGATTAAGTGTTGTAACTATATTTTCAATTCGTAGAAAAATTAAATAATTCAATTCGTATTTGAAAAATGAATAAACTTGGTTAAGAAGTCTCAAATGAACGGATCCAGTAAAAAATAGCTTTAATTTAAAATGTTATAAACGAAAAAAAAAACGCTTGTTGGGAAAAACATTTTAAAATAATTAAATTGTTGCATTTTTTATATTTCAAATAAAAATTAATTAATACTATCCTGAACTTATAGTTTTTAGATATTATTACACTTGTGCTTTGATTAAAAAATAATAAATAATTATGATATTCAGCATTTATATACAGGGTGTTCCGCGAGGATTTATCCATTACGATATCTCCGTGGTATCGCGGGCCACATGTTTGATACAATGATACCACTATAGCACTATCGTATTAAATAATTCGCAGTTTTTTTCGAAACTAGAAAAAATATTAAAAATTAGGAAATCAATGAAATTAAAATGTTAAAACGTCAATATTTTCAGAAAAAAAAACTCTACAAAATGGCTATCTTCAATTTTTTTTTTCAAATAATTAAATAAAAAAAATACATTTTTTAACTTTTTTACCATAACATAAAAATAAATTAAAATATGAAATATTTGTAGTTCTTGTTCTTGTGAATCTTATTAAAAAACCAGAATTATGATATCTTCATTATTTCAAGAAATATTGCAATGGGTAAATCCTCGCGGGACACTCTGTATATTGAGAATTATGTATCAATTAATAATCAATAAAGTTTAAAAAATTACGATATTAAACAAGGTTAATATAAATGTGTATATGGGTATATAGTACTTATAGTACCTACCGTTATTTTGATAATCTGTTATATGAATACTCTTGCTAAGAAAAAACGTAATTATTATACGATATCATTTCTTTTACGTGTATAAATGAAATTAAATGAAAATATTACCTAAATTTCAATATAAAATATAAAATATGCTCTGAAACTTTATAGGCATTATTCCCGTGTAGGGACCCCTTGTAATACCTATAACTGATCACCACAACGTAATTTAGTAAGTACACAAAGTGAACGACTACATTGTGAAAAAAATTACACGATATTAAATTGGAGTTGCAAATTCATGAAGTGTAAAAAATCTGTTTCCATTTCATGAAAAGATCGATTTCACGAAGTGGCTACGACATATTATACATATATATATATTTATTGATTGATTTTAAATATGTATCAAATTTTAATTTAGTTTAACAAATTAAGTGTACTATATGACCTTAAAATACCTTACATTTTTAAAATAGGCAAACCTTACTATAAACGTTTTAAGAGACAACTAATTCACCATGAAAATCCCTTAATGTCCGGATTATCGTCTTTCGCCATCCCAGCCTATCCGAATAAAAGTCTCAAGAGGAAATAGTGTCGTGACCAGCTAACGTAATTAAAAATTTTACCATGTCGTAGAACCTTCTCCGAAAAACCTCAGTATGTTTCATTTATTATTTCACTTGCTTTTTAAATTCATCAATTATTCTTATTGTTCTATTATTTTGTAATATTAAATATATTAAATAAAAACTTTTTTTTAAAAAAAAAAACAAATGTAAAATATTAATTTTATTTCTTTCCATTTTTTCACTCAGGTGAAAAAAGTATAAATTATATTATTTTAAATATTTTAATATACTCTTATATTATTATGATTAGATTTTTTATTACATAATAAAAACTATTTTTATATTTCTTTGTAAAAAACGAATAATAATAATAAAAATTAATAATTTATGTCAATAAAATACATATAATTTGAAATATGTAGTACCCAAGCAAAAACATAATTAGACTACATACAATTATCCATTTATTAGAATTAATCAAAAAATATAATTTACTATATTATTTCTGTATCAATGTGTTTTTATAAAAAAATTATTATAGTATATCAACGTTTTCACTTATAAGAGATAGTTGTTCAAAAGTTTAATACTTAGTGTCATTAACCACAATTATTAATTCGAATTATTCTAGACCGGTTTACGCATTTTGAATTAGTCACCTTAAAGAAAAACTAAAAATTATTTATAAAAAAATATACCAACGATAAGACAGTATATACTGTACATACTCAAAAATAGTTTATTTTTAGTTTTTAAATTACAAGGTTATATCACTGCTTTTAAATTTAATGTCACTTCACACCATTATTATACTGGCTTGGTGATTCGTACTCAACATCTGGCCTCAGTACCATGATTTGTATTATTAAATGGTCTATACTCTATAATAATTGTAACAATGTTTAGCTTTAGCTAACAATAACAATATACAATGTACATATAATAATAACACGTTGTCACATTTTTCATTAAATTCCGGTTTATTAAATTTTAATTTTCTGAAAAAAAATAATATTTTTATCTCTCTTATTTGTATTTCGTTTTATTACCTATTTTAATATGTTTAGTAAACATTTAACTGGAAACCATTTCATACATAATTTATCAGAATTATAATTTAAAAAGTTAAATTTCTCTAAAAATTCCAACATTTTATTTAATAACAAGAAAATCCTAAGTAAATGGAAACTTTAGAAAAATCGAAGTGGTTTAGAAGAACTGCGTTTATGTTTTATATTATAATATTATATAGAATTATTAAGTAAAGGTATTATGACTATTAGGTATTAAACAGTATACTATTATTATTAATATGCTCTTGCTGGAGTTTACATATATGTAGTAAAATTGTCTATTCAACGCGCCGTTTATAAATATAATTATGTAATATATATATATATTAATATTTTATTAAGTATTTACAAACTATAAATATATTTTTTTTTATAGTGTAATTACAAACAGCAGTATTTTAATACTATGGTTATATTTCATTAGAATATCCATAAACTGCGTATATTTGTATTATTCTTATAGAGTACATTATGTTCAGTACTTTTTACTCTGAACGAGTAACATATTTATTTTATCTTTTCTATATTGTTCGACAATCTTACAAATTCAGTTAGAAAGCACAAACTTAATAATGTATAGCTATATCATATATATATATATATATATATATATATATATATATATATATATAAAAAAAAATGATTTTAACATCTTTAAACATTTTTGATCATCGAATAAAATATAATGTTTTTAAAATCAGCCTAATTTTACTATATTATAAATGATTTCCGTACACAATAAGACGTTATTGTTGTTAATTCGTGAAAATGAAACGAAAATGTATTATAATAATATGTGTGCACGTTTATGGGGTAGGTGTGGTTTATAAACAACCATCGTGTGATTAGATTGTTATAGTAGATGTCACGGATAAAATTAACTATTATTTTGCAGTAAATAAAATATGTTACGCAGTAAGTAAAACCTATTTCATCGATCTACCCCGAAAAGGACAACCACTAGAGTCAACGTGACCGTCCAATATGATCGCATTGGAGTTTATACCGCGTATGGCACAATAATATAACTGATACAATGATGTAATTAAACGTGATCAATATCGATTTATTATAGAGAGTTATACATGCTTCGCAATCGTTGATTCTAACCTATTGTCGTCTTATGTAACCAAACATTCGGTCATAAACAAATTAATTTATCTTTAGTCGATCTTTTTGGTACTGTGTACAATAATAATATATTGATACGAGTATTATAAGTGGCGTTTGGCGTGGGTGGCGTGGGCGGGAGTTGGTGTGGTACTCTGGAGGGCGGGCGCGATTCTAAATTATTTCTGTTGGTCTATTTTTCATTGCGTCGGATTGCCGGTCCATCCACCGTCTCAGCCACCCCTCCCCCCAATATCCTTATACATTTACAAACACATACACATATACACAGATACCATAATATCGTCAGAAATAACGGTTGTGTTTAAGACCTTTCTGCCATGCAATCGTATACGTTAGTATATTGGCACGCGACGACGGGTTGTTTTTATACAGGGCCATCGATCCTCGGACCCCGGGACTGATTGATGGTATAAATCATCGGTCCAATAAATACCCGACCATTTGGTGGCGTCGACCGTTGTACCATTATACCAGATCAATGCCGTTTTTGCATCGTTATCATCGCGTTGTCCGGTCACTTGTCGTCGGGGTAGAAAAAAATATAAACTCGTCCGTCCCAAAACCCACCACGACCCTCTCACTTCTCGCTTGAGCAGAACTATATGGCTATATTATTATAACGTTGCACGAATACTAACTGGTCCCGGAGAACGGTCGTCGATCTCATGAGCATTTGTATCATCCTTATTATACCACATATGGGCCTCAGGAAAACGGACAATATTATTCCACGGAAAAACAACGGAGGCGACCATTCATGACATTGTTTCGTTCTACGATGGTCAGTTTCATCAAAAACTCACTGATTCATTAAAATAATAATAATATACGTTTAACATAAAATAAAATATCACGGTCACCGCACATAGTGCAATTAATATTATTTTTGAATAAAATATAATATAATGTGATTTAATATTTAATAAGATAATGTAACGCAAGAAAGTCAATTGTTGATAATCGACATTTACAACAGTTTCGAACGTTTTTTCGCTATAACTATCGTTTTAAAAATAAAATATTATTTGAATAAGAATGAAAACTGTTGGGTAACAAATTACATATAAAAAAAAATATAAAATAAGTCGTTTTGGCGATATTATATTTAATATTAACTTTTGGATCATATTTCAAGACTAATTTCGAATTTTTATCTCACCGTTTAGTTTTTTTTATGTATAAAAGGTGTAGACGTATATTTTTTTATTATTATTAAAATAATTAAATTAAGTTATGATGAAACGAAAATAATAGTTTATAATTATATTCAATCAATTAACTAAGATAATATTACAGTTTATAAACATACAGTTTACATTTGACAAGTTACAACATAGAATCGGTAAAATCATATGCGATTGAAATGGATGAGCAATTGATTTCGATAATTTTGATTCCGGAAACCAAAAACGAAAATAAAATATTTATTATATCCATGTTCGTAGTGTTTGTTTGCAACCTAGCCAGAAAATCATAGAGAAACAGTCGTCCCATCGTTCGGTCGTTTCGACTGACAACAACACATCAGATGAGAACAATAATAATATTCCTACCAGCTGTTCGCCTGCTCACGTACGCGAGCGTTTTACTTTTTTTTGCACACACGCACTCGCCTGTGTATATATATATTCAAATCGACAATCGGAAACGAACGCACTAACGATTATTCCGATCACGTCCGCGGGGCTCTCTGCGTTTCGACGGTTCAAAGGAAAACACCCACGCAAAATCTCCAAGTCTAGTCGTAATAGTGATAATAATAATAATAATAATAATAATAATAGCAGTTGTTGTAGGTATAGACGGCGAACTAGCGACGATGGGTGGGCAAAGAAATCGCCAAAGCGTACGTCGACGTTAGTATCGACACGCAAACTGGCTTTCCGTTTTGCAACCGTAGTGCACTACATATATTATAATAAAAAGCAGATTTCGAGAACGAGTGTTTTTTACCGCTACCGTCGCGTACACATACGCTTTCCGAATACCAGAGCACACGCCGTTATTACTATTATGATAATACGGATCGCTGTCCGACCAGTTCGGTATTCCAGTTTGGATCGCACATATGTTATATGTATGTTATTACGGTTATATATTGTTATCGCCGTCGCACGGTGTCAGCCTTTCAAATCTAAACTCGATCGCAATGGTAGCGCGAAACGTGCTCGTTTGATTTTTCACGCCAACCGCGCTCGACGAACACGATTCGCTTAGAGCACCGACGTTTTGTACTTGTCTTATCGTAACAAGACATAATATCGTGATACGTCGATAACGCCATAAGTGCGGATCCGAATTATTGTATGCTAGTTTAACTGAAGGTCGTATAAATTTATAAATAGAAGAAGAGACATTTTTCCAGATACTTTTATAATAATTTTTTAGAAAAATCTCGCTCATCGTGTTTAACGACAGTTGCCACGTTCCCCACCTCCCCCAGGGTTTGATTATCCCCTATGGTTCTTCAGTCATACAGTCTCGGATAGGGTGTATCGTTCTTCACAAGAATAATAACTGTTATCGATCGCGGTCAAACTTAACACCGCAGCAATTTTCGTCGAATTAAAAGTGGACGAAAGCGGTGACATCGTTATAGCGCAATTACTTCAAATATTACATTTTTGTTTTTCGTACAATTAATTAATTTGTAAAATATTTTGCGAATGGTTGTATTTCGTACAATATTGATCGTCTTAAAATATTATTATTGTTAAACTACAACCTTCTTGAAACGGTTATGTTCGCAGTAGACACCTATTTTCCAAAAACACGATATTCATCTAAAACCAGATTTTTGGGTTTTTAAACAAATCTCAGCGTATTCAGAAGGATCTTCTACCACCCCCAACTACCGCGTCATATTAGACGGAGAGAAAACGGGTCGATGGGGTGTAACGACCACGATGACGATGACGACGACGACGATGACGACGACGACGACGACGACGACGACTATGTTAGCGACACAATCGATATTATTATAACGACGTGTATTTGTCCACGGTAATCGTTAGCATTAGGTCAGATTTTGGGTATTCTATACAGCACTATGCGTCCCTTAAACCCTTTCGCAGGTCGTCGAATACGGCTGTGAATTAATTTGCGGACGGTCACAAACCATCGGCGGCCGTAACGGTTGTCTTCGCCCGGAGTAGATAATAATAATAATAATACGCGACTACCGCCGAACCATGTATTAATTATCATAAAACCGAGTCATCGCGACCCTCCGCAATGTCTGTATCAGATTTCGCTTGGAACGGTCTATTTTGATTATTATTATTATTATTGTCAGTCCGATTTTAGACCTGGTTACCCGAAAAGTAATTTAAATCCGCTGTCTTGTACGACGCTTAAACACTAATTTATGCGTTGTAGCTCATTTTATTTAATCGATATTATTTAGCACTTTTGATGCGAGGCGTTCGATTTCCCGGCAAAAAAGTTCTTATTCCAGTACACGTCATCAACAGGGACGTGCCTCACACACCAAGAACGTTTCAACTCTCCGTTTCTTCGAAAACCAATTGTTTAATGCAGTTTTCAGACTGCGTATTATATTTTGATTTAAAAGCGAAATCATAGTGAAATATGAAATTCAAATGATTAGTTCTAACTGTCTATTGTACTTATATTCGAGCTGCACAAATAATAGCTTAACACCATATTACAATCACAAAAACATCAATTAATAAACTTATAATAATACGATCGATCGCATATTCGCATTGTAGTATTATGATAATTATCGAATGTATAGCAAAATATTTGAAATAATACGGTTTTAAAATTTGAAAAAATAATTTAGATATCTAGTTATTGTGTATTAAATAAACATTTGTGCTAAATAAAATGAGCGTGGAACACGAATATTTTCATGTCCAACACAATATAAAAATGTTATAATGTATTTGTTTTTATTAATTTATGACTGTTCGTATTTTATTAACCATTAAAATATGATATTTTTAACAAATTTATAATAATGGAAAATTTCAATTTTAAAAACAAATTAATTTCATGAATGCGTTGTTTCGCTTCAATTGTATTACATTACAAAACCTATTGCAAATCTAATCTCATATGATATAATATGCGATTGGCTACCACCAATAAAAAAATATTTTAGATGGCTTTGAAAACGTGTATGCTCTAATTATTTATACATTATTGGTAATAATAGGGATTGTTAAAGTAATTTTTTCATTCAATATTATTTATAATTTTTCACAATCGGTTGTGTATAACCAGTCGGACGACTTGAAGAGCGGATACATTTCATCTCTACGATATGATACGTTGAACGAGTGACAAATAATTTAACAGATTTAAGTGCCCCGACGTCGGTGTTGTCTGCCCTAAATGGTCATTTATTAGTGGATTCACTGGACGTCATCTAACGTTTCCGAGTCGTGTTATGAACGCACGACTCGATGCGCGCGCATGCGCGATTATGCGTGTATGTATAACGTACATAATATTATTGTATATACACACGCATCACCGCCCGACTAAGTTATCCCTCGGAATGGCTTTCGGTAGGTATTAGACGGTTAAATGACCGTGTACCAACTAAATTCAATGTTGCACAGTGAGATTAATTATTGTTTCTGCAGACGTCGTTATGGTTTTGATGCACGTTTTCGAAATTATTCTCGACACTCCCGTGTTGTTTAAGTATAATTTGTTGTTTTTCTAGACTTACACAAAGATCGTACCCGTGAAGTGTTTGCACAGGAGAAAATTAACAGGTTCTCTCGTTTTTTGTTAAAGAGAACCCCAAATATTTGAATTTTTTGATTGCGTTAAAGACTACACAAACTGATTTTTATCAAAGTTCACTTGGATTGGGATAGCATACCTACTCAAGTAAGCATGAAAAATTGCCGTCAAATCAGTTTATCGGTTATTGTGTAATTTTTACAAATTATATTTAACATACATTATACGGATACTTTGAAATTTAATTTAAAATGACTAATACCAAAACTATTTACTCTAGGTAGAGTTAAAATGTGAAAAATATCCATTAGATATAATACGACCTACTTACTTTTGAAAAATAATTAGTAGACTTACTCATTAAACTATATCACATATTTTTAATGCAATTATCCAAATCTCTTTCGCTGCACGATACAATTGACATTTTCAATCTATTCAATATCAATAGGAAACACATTTTCTTCGTATAAATCATTTGTCCACAATCGGTTCTTCTCTACACTTTATGAGAATCTGATCTTAAGTAAAATATATTTATATATATATTATGATTATTTATTAATGGAGAAAAATATAACTAATTCCCGATAGTATAATATAATATTCTGAAATGAAATAAATAAATAATAACGCATCAGAAACATTCAAAAGCAATATAGGTCATTTTATTTCAATAACAATTCATATTTGATAATAAAATCATTGAAGTGGGCATTTGATCTGTGTCGATAATTTATGATCGCATAAAGTTATATTTATAACATATTTCTAATGTAGCGGAAGAAGAAATGTCGATTCTACACTTTCAAGAAACCCATATAAATGCGAATGCAATATTATACATATTATACGATATGAATTTTTTCTTGAGTAATTTATAGATGTTTCAATGAAGAATATATTGTGCATTCAATTTTCATAACTGTAAAATAGTTTACAGAAATTTAAATTTTTCAGTATGTGACATGGTTTTATCGACAATAAGATGTATTCGTTGTTATAGTACATAGGTAGTTATTATTTGAATAAACCAATAATTTAAAAAAAAAAAACATTTATTGAGTTTTATTAAAAGAGAGCCAAACACAAAAAAATTCCTTTTTTTTAAATTAATTTTAAAGAAAGTTCAACTCTAAAAAAATGGAATAGGGTTAACGTTTCTACTCACATTATTCAGTGTAATAAAAAAAAATATAAAAAAACGAGTGATGTCTGTACGGACCAACATAATTGCCTATTATCTTATACTCGTAAATTTAAAAGTAGCTATTCTCTCTCAATAATTTACTTCCCTTAAAAGTATATTTTTGATTTTTTTGTACTACATATGTGATATTTTTATACACCCAAGATGTTTATGAAACCAATTTTTTTTTTTCAAACTCGTCATGTTTTTTTTAAATATAAAAAAAAATCTTATAGTGGTTATTGTTGTTACTCTGTAACCACAACATACACTACTTATTGTATTTTTTTATAATATTACTGACGTATTAAAAGGACAGCATGTGTTGTTCCGTCTTACAAGTGCGTGACGTAGCAAATGTACGCTTAGCAGATCACTTTTAGGTTCGTTAGTTTAAAAATTAGAGTGAATCTACTTATTATGAAAATTGATGGTGAAAACATTATCTATGTTTGCATATTGGTCTTTTACGATTATTCAATTTTTAAGTGAGTTATGAGCATTTTTTTTTTACGCTATACTGTATACATATAACTTTTAAACACAGATAATGTTCTTAACATTAATTATAATTATATGTCGATTCACACTAATTTTGAAACTAATGGAACAAAACGTTATCTGCTGAGCGTAAATACTAAATGTGTTATATTATGTACTTGTAAGACAGAGACAACACATGCGGATGTGATGTCCTCTTAAGCACAAAGAACCACACATTCGTTTTGTTTATTTTGTTAATTTATTATAATAACATGACAAAAAAAAAATATTACACTAACGTCTTGTAAATGTTTATATTTTTATTTATTTTAAACGTTGATTAATAAAAATGCGTAAAATAATTGTATTTAAAATTTTTTGTTAGTATATCCGTAGAGCACAGGTCAATTCGTTAAAACATATTCTACACAAATATGCATAAGCGTCATTATAACACAAACAGTCTTACGTTTTCTTACACTAGGTTTTAAGAATAATTCGAAAAAAAATGTTCTAACTAAATAATGCGTGAAATACACTAGCTGTTTGGCAACAACAGTCCATAATTATTGTTATTTTATAGGAATTATTCGTATTCCACTCTTTACAACACTTTAATAAGTAATTCGACCGTATTACACCATCACTTGTATGAAAATATAAAATAATAAAAATCATTTGTGATTATTTTTTAAATAACACTGTTGCAACAAGTCTTAACAATGTCATAGGACAGTTTAAATTTCTAATCGAAATTGCGCATGGAAATGTATACGTGGAATATTGAAAACACATCATATTCTTACTGTTTTCAGAGATCATTTCATTGGTAACGCTTATTTTAAATATTTAAAATTAAATCTTGTAAAATATTGCATATTAAGACTATACACAAATGACCGGTTTTTATTACTAGTATAAAGTCAATATGGTATTTAATATTATAAAACATCTATTATCCTAGACCGATTTCCCAGATAAATAATATTTATTTTAATTTATCGGTTAAATCATATATTTACTGTGAACAAAAATATTATAAACTATCCCATTGTTCATCAAATGAATAACAATAGGTATATTATACTCGATACACTACTGAGTCCATTACAAATGTATAGTAACGTTGATGGCTTAGGCGTACCGTTCAAATTGTAGTCCTTAGCGATTAAATATTTGAATAAATCAGTAAATCAAAATAGTTCATTGAAATTAACTATTACAATTTAAATAAGCTTCACTGTGACACCAGTTATTTACACGCACCTACTCTTGAGAGTACACGAGTTTGTAATACTCGGTAACCTGTATCAACATCACTACAGTATGCGGAACAAATCTTTATTTTAATATGCGTGATGGTAATAAATAAATAAGAATTAATAATACATTGATAACTTTAAATATGTTCAAAATTTCATACTTATGTATAATTTGGAATTTTTTTTTAGAACATGTATTAAGTATATTAATAACATCAGAAACACGGAACTTGTAGACAGTTCGGTTTTTATAGACAATAAATAAAAAAAAAAAAACAGAATGCAAAATTGATTTAGTAATATTATGACGAATATATTATGTAGTGGGAGTACAAGTCTAGGAATGCTCAACGTGATTTTTTTTCGAATTTCCACGTATGTGAGGTAGCCAGTCGTGTATATTTATATATATATATAAATGTATATATAAACAACCAGCCGCGTTAGCCGAAATAGCCACAACATAAATGTGGTTATGGTTTTTGAAGGAGTCAAAGAAGTCAAATATTGTACACACGCGGTGTTGAAGATTTGAAGCTACAACCGTAACATGTGCACAAATAATAGTACTTTATAAATATATATATATATATATATATATCTGCTTCTCCGAGCTATTAAAATCTGTATCTTTAAGTTTTCTATGCTATTATTATCAGTTTTAGACAACAAAAACAAAAATTACATAAAAGACTCACTGACGACTATGTGACTACAAAAACGCACCCGATCCATATTTGAACACAGCGGTTTTCACTTGGAAATTTCTATATATTTAATGGTATAAAGCAGATGGTCGTAACGGCTTAAAAATATTACCACTTGTCGATATAATTTCAAAAGATCGTCGCTTAACATAATCGCAAAAGAAAGGAATATATACTGCACGTTTGCGGAGACGCGATGCAGACATTATAATACATATATTTGAATACTATATAACCGTCAAGTCTCCCTCTGTCTTGCAACATTCGAACTGTCTCGCCGAGTTAAACAAATACTCATCAACATTAAATGCTCTACGGTGTCAGTGAATCATCTTGTCAGTTCCTATTTCCCGGCGGGTGGCTTAATCGAATTTTCCGAATCATGTTTTCATTATTTTCAGTCTCATCCGGTGAAAATAAACACACATACAGACCTCGGTATAATAATGTATAATACTACTGAAACTTAAGTCGCGGCGTGTCTACATTGTTTGCAGTAGACGTAGTTACCGTGTTTGCACTTGTATTATACACTCGTACATTGGATCACATAATTTCCAAAACGGTAACTCTTACTTTTCAAATGTCTAAGTTGGGTACACAAATTGACAAGGTAATCACGCAATTAAGTACGGCAAACATTTTCGATTTTCATTCGTATTATAATTCCTCGGGATTCATGCAAAATATTTAATACGTAAATAATTATACAAATTATATGTTTCTTCGTCGTCAATACTTAGTAGATAGGTACGCGACAGTATAATATTTTCTTTATTTCCGACACTAATTAATAATATTATTTATAATCTTGTTAATGTTAATTTGTACTTAGGAGAAATTCAATGGGGAGGAAAAGATGAATTTGAAATTTATCAATAATATAACGATTATTTTGTTTTTATGGAATATAAATAGTTCTAACTACAGATCTACTGAAAAATACATTTACGTTTTGACAACCGAGTTAATGCTCTAAGTTATTTATATTGGTTTCCAGACTTTCTACGCCATGCCCGATGAAAAGATTTATATAATATTATTATTGTTGTTGTTTGCAATCAAATGCCTCCTTTCGTATATATTTCTAATTGTGTATTTCAAATGGAATTACTTGTTCTAACGTTTGAATGTTTTTCTTTAATGTTGTATTTCAAGTTAAATCATTATATGGTTTTCGGAACAACAACCATGAATTAATCTAATTCAATAGTAAAATGATTATTTTCAACCATCTTTTTTGTTTTACGATTTATAAAATTATTCTATGCACTAAGTGCACGTAGTTAATACTAGAATATTAATCTCAGTACTTACTTCCATTATGCATTACTTATAATAATAGGCACGCATTTAATAATTTTAGTTTAACTATACATGTGTAATAGCCTATTAAATTAAATTAAAAACAAATATCAGTAATTTCATTTATGTATATTTGTCTATACCTTCTCTATAGACTCGAGTTATGTTTGTAGATAAATTGTTCAATTATTAAAGGTTGCTATTTATAGTGGCTCACATATTTCTAAAGCACCTATATAACGTTTTATTAGGTGTTCAAGAGTGTATCGTGTTCTTTTAAAAATACAATTTTCCCATGCATTTAATATGCTTTAATTATTGTAATGAATCAAAAATAAGCCTGGCCGTGGCTATTGATGAAACTTTACCTTATAATAATATATTAAACTATAGATGTTTTAGTTAGGTATTTTTAAAAATAAATGACAAGACTAGGAGTGTCGACTTTCCTTTGCCTAGTCGTTTATTGTTTATTAACGCCTATATATTATTACGATTTGTCGGGATCGTGAATACAGATTTATGAATGTTATTTACCTTACACTTTTTTATGTTACACCTGAGTCTGCGTTGTCTTACTCAATAATGATATATTTAATCTGGATGAATAATTAAATATCAATATATTCTCTTACCTGGTAATCGTCGTGGACAAGATGATTAACAAGATCTAAACGAATACTTCGGTATTGAAAAAGATGTTTTAAAATGAAGTCAAAATAACAATGATTTTGCTTTGAATATTAATTTATAACTTTACAACAAGAAAAATATCAATGATAGTATTTAAGTTAAATAAGTTTGTGCTTAATAAGTAAGACGGTGTAGAGTTTCGCTGAACTGACTGTTTGATGGAGGCAGGCTATGCTGCTGAGATCCGACTCAGCTGATGGAAGCAGACTGATTTTGAGAGTTGAAATGGGGGCTCTACTTATAGTATTGACCTTTTAACTTGTTGTTCCATAGTGAATTGTTATTGCTTATTTTTAAATTGGTTTAATCAAAATATGTTTTTGGACATTTAATTATATTAAGGTTCACGGGTACAGATATATTAAGTTTTAATAGTGATGACATTTAATAGTGTTATGATGATATCGTATCATGAAGCTGTGTAGGCGTAATGATGTAGATATCATTGCATTATATAAATAAGTATGTATAAGAACAAGTAAGGTGCAATGAAATATAATTTGAGCTATTCATGAAGTGATAGTATTTTATAATGTCTTAATATAATGCTTTTACCTAATGTACATTGTACAACACAAAATGTTATATTATTGATATGTATTATTATTATTTAATATAATACATATATAAAACATATTTATTTTAGTTTATCAGTCATACAATTTTACACAACAATTTAGATTTTTATTTCATTACGTATATTTTATCGGAGTAGCAAGCCTACTTTTTAAAATTACAACAAAAAGCGTCATACCTGAAATGGCGTAACATTGATTTGTCCACAACTCCCGATGACAAAAATAAATATAGGAACGCTTAAATAATATAACATGTACTTACTTCCATTTCTTTATAAAATAAATGTAAAATATTTACCACACAATTCTCGTTTATTTATTTAGGTCGTTTATTATTTTAAATTCAGCAGTTTGGGGTAAAAAAAAAAAAAATACTGAGCTGTATTCCATGCCAATTAAAATAATAATACAGCATATGTGGTGAGATGAAAAATAATTCTAATTATAAATCAACAGAAAAAGAGGAAAAAATCTCGTACGCCCGACGACTTTTGAGGTGGTTTCGAACGGTAATGGTCCTTTCGGCACATATTCACTCTCTCTTTCTCTCTCTCTCTATCCATTTCATATTTTTATCTGTCCACGACTCGTTTACTCTCATTCCGTACTCGGTTAATGTTGGCCCACTCGAGATGGGATTGGGTTAAAACGTTCACCCGCGACGACTCAAGTGGCTCAATGCGGTCTAAAAATGCGGCGGCAGAAAATATTCACAGTTGTCGTCGGCTACCCGCCATAGACGTGACCCGGAAAACGGTTCGCCGAGAATCGCGATATATTATATTATTATACGAGCACGAAAAATCCAAACCACGGTGGCAATAGTGTCCGTAGACTTAATTTCGACACCAAAAACAACGCCAATAGATGTGTTGTAAATAATAGGACTAGAGACTCAATGGCTAAAAAACATTAAAATATGCATATGTTTAAGCCCTGAAAATTAATAAAATGTGCTAAAAAAGATGCTAAGTTTCTCTAACGAAAAAAATAAATGTATCATAATATTAAAAAACGAGCTGTTTTACCTAAATAAAAAGTGTGATTTTTTTTCAATATATAAATATATTAAAACATAAAATCTGTAATATACATTAATGATACAATCAATATTAGCACTAATATAATAATAAAGATGCATGTTGATTTATCAAAGATACTATACGGCAAACAAGCACTTCGGCTATGTTGTTATTTTTAAACTATAAAATGGGCTAGTTTGAATACAAATTGTAAAATGAATTCGATATGGATTTCGAATGTTTAACTGAATACATAACTCACACAGATCCATTACGCACATAGTTGTTTCATATCTTTCCGTAGGTTAGGTCTAATCACAAGTATCGTAGAAATCGCCACAAGCCATATACCTACACGTCATGCAAACCAATAAGATTACACTTAGAAATCTTTCACGATATATTGACACGGGACCGAATCATATAATATTTATACGCCATATCGATAGGCTTCATATTTCAAACGCATTTGATTTCAGTAGAGATAATTAATGTTCTACTGCTGAGAACCCAAAATCGAATCAAATACTCGTAATAACGTTAATGTGATTTTCTAAATTATATGGTATGTAATAATTATTATGAGACGAATACATGTGTACGTGTGGAGAGAAAACCTCTACTGTTTTTATATAATACTGTCAAATGAAAATTGTTGGCACAATGATGATAACAATATAATATAAAACAGTAAATTAGTGATTAATTAATCAAAATATTTTCTCAAATTATCAATACTAGCTGTTAAGCTACACTGTATTTTGACAAGTCATGATGAAACTTTTACATAGAACTCGTAGTTTATACTATTATGCGAATAACACAACACAATTGTTGTATGTCCTTAGAAGAAATAAATTCAAATACTTTCTTTCTTAATGAAAGAAGACTTCGAGAGAACGAAATGATAATAATACACGCAAACAAAGAAATGCTTTAACAACGTTGAAAGGTGAGTATTCAAAATTCGATAAATTATATCTGAGAATTCTTAAATGAAGCGCGTTTTAGTTTAATAGTAATACAATCTACTTGAGTAATTATATAACATTTTAACATTTACAACGTGTTGGATAATAAATTAATTTGTAAAAATATTAAATTGATATTTTTTAATATTTAAAAAATATTTATAGTACGATAAATCCCTGAAACGTTTTGAGTATAATATATTTTATAACATTATAATCATATTGGCTGCTATACGAAGGAGTACCGACGGGTTTATGGATTTTGAAAACAACTTTAAGAATAATAATAATAAAAAATTATACGAAATAATATCTAGAGCGATATGCCCGTCGAAAAACTTGACGTGTTCGCACGAGAAACCTGTGATTATTTATTACCGAGTATTTTTTTATTTTGGATTTCAAAATTGGCTCTTTCACTATTAATATAAAAAAGAAAATAACCAACCCCGACATATATACACATGTGCACCAAGCGCATTTATTAATATGTTTTGTATGTCGTAATGTGTGTTTTTCGTTGTCTCAAATGAAAAGAAAAATACATTATTCGCCCAAAGATAATAATTTTATTTATTATTTAATCAAAACAAAGCTAATCTTCAGATACATAAATGTATATATTATATTTTTATACTTTGTATAAACATGATTTCTTGTGAATCTGATCTATGATGTAATGGCGCATATTTCAACACGTACAATTATACGTATTGTAGAGTTCTAACGGAAAATATGAGATGAATCACGATAGAGTAATAAATTGTCGACTAGGAACTGTCTTAAATTTTAATGTATATTTATCAATGCATGATACATATTAATATTATTTTATGTATTATAATTTAACACGCAGATTTATATTGTTAAAAATATTAAAAGAATTGTTCCAAAGTTTAACCATAACTGTATAATGAAAAACACATTGTATGCCAAGATTTTATTTCATTGAATTAAACGATTTAAGAAAACAATGATGATAATTACTGTTTAGGGAAATAAAGTAAAAGCTAATATATTAATATTTTTTTTACTTTGATTATTGAATTATACTTAACTTTTAACTAGCAATGATGGATTTTTTTTTTTTTAATGAATATTTTGAATTTTACTGAAATTAAACAAAAATTTAAAAAAGTGTTTTAATTAAAACTAGATTTTTATTATAGAAGTCAACATAACGTCGTAATACTTATTCGTTAACTTTTTCTTTTGAGAAGCCATTTTATTTATTTATTTATTTATTTTTTTATGCAATTTATAAAATATTATATTTTCACAATAATTTTTCTGCCGTGGATAAATTTAATAAACAAGTTATTTTTTAAATAATTCCAATTGTGATAATGGTGTTTCGACGTTTCGTTAAATATATATAAAAAAAAGCTGATTGTTATTAGGTACAAAAAACAAAACAAAATAATTAAATAAAACATGAAGTTTATATGAACGATTATTCATAAATAAAAACTTTCTATAATTTTTTTAAGCCATAATGAGTGCCTGAATTATCAAAATGATGATGAGGAGCGATAGGTAAATTATACCCCTTGATAATTTATGGCTTTCTAAATCATGCTTATCAACGTTTTGGTGGGTTGTTGGTAGTTTTTTTTGCTTTACATATAAGGTAACCACAGAAAAAAATCAAATAATTACCTTTTTCAAATAATGACTTTACTCGAGTTACAAACAGTCGTAGAGTTTTCTGAATTATTTGAAGGTCTCTTTTGTCTGAATAAGTGTTCAAAGAAAAATATATTAAAATTATAATGATTATTCGATTATTGTCACGTACAAGTAAAAAAAAAAAATACATTGTAAACCAGTAAACTCAATATATTCTTAAATTTTTTATAAATGTGCAAGATGCATAGTTAATATTACTACGACATTAAAATGTATTTTGAACGCCTTTGTATATTTATTAATCAAAACCGACATTTTGTCTACAATTAATATAGATTATTTTATTTTTGTTTGTATTCATAATTTAGGTGAAATAATTTGAATTATGGCGGATAATAAATGTTCGTTATTGATAAAAAAAAAAAAAAATAATTACGAGTATAATAATAATATTTAAATTAAGTAGTTATAGAATATATTAAAATGTATAATAAATCCGTGCATGTACAATATAACTTAACAAACTCAAAATAAAATCATAACTGCAGATACAAAACGGCATAATGTATATTTACGGTGCAATATGTACTTATGATAATATTTATATTAGTCGGGGTTGGAGTAACGTCACGGGTGGGTAGCGAAATATTTGGTCCATGCACTCGTCTATAAATTAATTAACTAATTGAAAACTGTTAAACTCATTAAATTTATGCCAATACAAAACTAACCAATTTTTTCCCTCAGACAGGTTATATTTAGTTCGATTCAATACGATTCACTATCGAATAACATTAATAACATACTCACCGTAGACTGGAATAAACTAAATTGTAAAGGTATAGTTGGTAAAATATTATAATATTAAATTATTATACCGCACAGTGTTCAGTCATCAGAAATGCAATAGTCATTATTCAATAATGTTATTAATGAAGAAAAAAAAGCAGCTATGATAAAATATGTAAAGTTCAAGAATAACACGTTAGCGAATATTATACGATACTAAATAATAGATTTCGAATTTTTTTGATTTCGTGCTACGGCAAAATTATGACATACCTAGTACCTACACACGTACGCTATTCGATAAAATATAGAACATACACGGATAGTCCATTACGATATTTATTTTATTATTTATCATTTGAATGCATGTAAAATATTTAGATAGTAATATATTAATATAATTAAAATATAAAATAAAATAATATTGTAAATTCGTCGATAAAACAATTTAATATTATGATGTAACAATAACAACAAGTCCAGCGAGGTTCGGAAGATCGCAAATAATAATAATAATAATATTATAATAATCGGAAACGACCCGAGTGTTTAAATCTACCTCGTTCCGTTACAATATAAATTTGGCTGAACAACGAACAGATAAAAAAAAAAAATAAGTAAAAAGCCACCGACGATATTAGATGGGCTGTAGTCCGGTCGAACAGCCACGTCGTAGAATCGCGAGTGCACCTATAACGTTATATATTGTATACTATACACATTATATATTATTATTATTATTATTATTATACAACAAACGCGCAACATCCCATTGGCCGAAGGGTGTTGGTTTTCGATATGATTATTTATAACGGGCCGGACTGTATATCACACGGCAGTTTATCAACGGATTTGGATATTATTTTACCAGCGATTCAATATTATATTATTACTATTATTATTGGTGTAGGTACCTATTATTTAACCTCCGAAACGTCGACGGTGACCGATATAATAATTTATCGCGATCCGTTTATCAGGCCGATCGGTCGGCTTGCTTTTGGAAATAATTACTATATACGATACACATATAATATACTCGTGTATATATATATATATTATATATTAAATATATAATGTACATAGTATGTTGTGCGCCGCCCGATAGGTGCAGTATAATAATGTGGTTGCGGTGGCGGTCGATTCGGTTGTTTGGCAAAATGCTGAGTCTATATATTATTAATAGTATTATTATTATTATTTTAATGCGATCTGTATTTACCCGAGAGTGCGCGTATTATCCAAAATGGTTGTCGACGAGATTGGTTTTTATTAAGTATCCGAATACCGCGCCAAATCGGTGGGGGAGAGGTGGTGGAGCTAGACCAAAATTAGTGAGAATATCGTTTCACTAAGTCGAAATAAAAATTAGATTTTGAGTGGAATCAGTGGTAGAAGTTGTAGTTTTGAGTTATAAAGTTGAATTATATTATTTTGCAATCTGTACAGACGTTATTTTTGATAATAATTATGTTTATTACACTATTGCAAAATACAGAAAAAATCACAGAGAAATTTATATTTAAATTAGAATCACTTTTTAATAAATACATGGAATAATAATACCTAAAGTTTTGTCTCTTATTAAATAGCCCAATAGCCTCATACTAATTTTATTTTCAAGATTTTAACATACAATATTAGTACACTACGTTTGTTAAATGATCTTCTTTTGGAATTATTTAGCTAAGGAATACGCAAGCACGTTGTTAAAGTTAAAAGCCCGTGTTTATGCGTTTGATTTATATAGTTTATGGTTTTTATTCTATTATTCATTTTACAAGTAGTAATATCAAATCAGCCTAGCTGTTATTAACCTATAGCGAAATCAAAATTAAAACTTTAACATACACACACGTTTTAAAAAATACAAAATAACTGTACTTTTTTTTGTATATTAATACAATATTAATTTTATTGTACAATATTTTATATCAGTTAACAAGTTATATCAATAGAATAATTCGAATGTCATACGTTGTACGGTATATTTCTAAGGTAAATATTATCCATCACCTGGTCACCATTACTTCAGATAATAATACATTTGGCCAATCCGACTGCGTAACTATTGATAAAATCTACCAACGACTACGAATATCCATAAATTAATTATTTTTATTTTAATCCACCGAGTTACCTCCGAAGGAAAAATAGTATATGCGTGCGAGCGGTTGACAGTCACAAGTTGTCGCCACGATATAGTCGTTATATCCGATTAGGTATTAGAAAGCTTAAAAAAATAAAAAATTCATCGACCCCGTGACATTATCCGACCGGAAACAGATCCATTCGACCATGGGGCGTGAATGAATGATCCCAGAATTCTGCACACACACACACACACACAACATGTATGCATGTATGCTGTATATTATACATATTATGCACGCAACAGGACATTGTTCCAGTCAAGCGAAATAACACTCACGAGGCCCAATGACACGCGTGTGATGTGCTAAACTAAGTTTAATAAATTATTTTTAGTCTGAAAGTTGATCGAGAGTAAAATATATCGTAAATATATCGTTTTTTATTTTAATTTCTACAGTCTTCTAAAGTCTTATGTAATTATTATAAAGAATAGAAAAATTTTTCGTAATATTATTATGAAAATTTAATATTGGCTTAATACTTATTACTAAAATTCAATACATCGTTATTTTTATTAGGACAAATTATCGATTTTACTGCCAAATCAATAGGTAGTAAATTAAGAAATTTTCATTTAATAAATAAATATTTATTTTAATATTTTCATATTAAGTACATATAGAATACTAATATGATTGGTATTTATTTTGTCAGGCTACGTCTATAACGAATACAAGCCATCAATAAAACGATGAATTTGATATTT
Source organism: Rhopalosiphum maidis (assembly GCF_003676215.2). Taxonomy (NCBI): domain Eukaryota; kingdom Metazoa; phylum Arthropoda; class Insecta; order Hemiptera; family Aphididae; genus Rhopalosiphum; species Rhopalosiphum maidis. The sequence continues at coordinate 32,482,631 of NC_040879.1, forward strand.
CACCACTTGATTGAACTTTTTGTACCAAAATTATACGCAAACAATAGTTTAATTTATGTTGTTGTAAGCCAAGCATTTTTTTATTATCACTACGTTGAATTTTAATATCTATTGTTCCTACTATCTTCAACAGAATTATATAAGTTTATACTTTCAATAGTGTTAATATAGCAAAAGTAAATTTCTTGGTTGTGATTCTGTAAAAATATGGTAAGTAACACGGTATTTCGAATAGGCAATTTTGGTACATGTGGTTAGAAAATTATCCTTTTGGTTACACCGGATCTTATAATTTTTTACAATAGTAAAATAATTAATACTCAATGTTTTTTAACCTACAATGGAGATATACAACTTGAGTACATAACTATTTTAGGTCCTTTCCTGATAATTAACGTATAAATACAGCTTAATACATCAAAGTATTATAATATTATAAGTGAGTAAGACGTACATATACAAACGCTTGAATTAGCATGTGCAAAACGACTGAATGCAATTCCAGAGACTATAGAGAATGATATATTTATGCTTATTTTACATATGCATAATATTTATTGGTTATTGTGCTATAAAATGGTCCTATCAATTTAAATTTTAATAATTTATCATTTATTATTTTTTGACAATAACAAATGACTGATAACAATGGAATATGTTTGTTCAAATTATTTTTCATATTTATTTTTTTTTTTTTATTTTTTTAGTAAAAAAACATGAACTTCTAACATTTTTTCCTTCCAAATATATTTGTCCACATTCGTATTTTTCTGTGGAATAACTTAACATATTTTTTTGAATAACAAATGATCATCAATATTTCTAAGAAAATGAATATTTTTTATCAAAAAAAAAAAAATATTGAATTAATATTAAAAACAGTTTTAACATCCATTATGAAGTTTTATAAACTTGTAAAGTGAATATTCATCTACACATAACATGTATTTTTTGACCTTAAAAAAGTCGATGCAGATATTTTAAAACCTAATCGTACGATATTCATCGCTATGTTATAGATTATAATTTTAGAAGTTATAAGCTTTAAGTTTGAAAAACAAAATGAATGAGTCAATAATAGAGCTAATGGCAGCAGTAGTCAATAGATTTCATAGTACCCCAAGAACTATAGAGTGGTTGACAATTATTCTTGTGGTAGTAGGGAGTTCACGTAGTTCAAACATTTTGCAACTGATTGAGACTTTAATTTAACTTTGTCTAACTTTATCAAGTTCTAATTATGCTAAAAGCAGTGGATTATCTGAAAAGACCGTTTGAACTTTGAAAATCAATGATTGAGAAGGCTAGATATGAAAAAAAAATAAATGAATATTTACGACTGTATTTTGTTGCCTAACTTTGGAAACAGCTAATAAGTTCAATAGCTGATCATAATTTCGATAACCATCAGTGATTTTGGAGAATAGTTCAATAATATTAATAATATTGATAATAACGGTGGAATCGAAATTATAATAATACTTAGTGCAAATTAGTAATATTAATCTTATAGATTTTAAACTTCAAAAACTAAGAATAAATGCACGATGATATGGGCTTACAAACAAATCGTAAAAAAAATAGTAAAAATATAAGCAAGAATCGAATTTATTACAAATAGAGAATATTATAATAAAAAAGATATAAATAAATCGATTATTTTTTAAAAAACAAAATAAATCAAGTGCGATTATTTTCATATTTGTGATAATAGTTTTAAAATACAAAACCCCAGGAATTAGAAAACAATTAACAGACTAAATCGTAAGACATAAATGAATTATGACTTCATATTATTATGGTTAAACAAGAGTAGATTTATACATACAATTAATTATTTATTTATAAAATACAATAAATTATTGTATAGTATACTATATAGGACTTTTAGTTAGGGAATGCGGACCTGGCGGTGCGGCGATGACATCACCTTACGTGCGAGGAATTTAAGATTGAATTGTGTTATGCTTCCAATGTGTTCATCGGTGATATAAATATATATACATGCTAATTTTAATTTATTTGATTAGTTTAATGAGATTTCTGTCGTAATTTGCTCTACTAGAGTGTACACTTTATAATATTCCGTCGCTGAAAACGTACACTAACCCTTTGTGACGGCTAGGCACGTACAAAAAAAAAAAAAAATGTCAAATACAAAATTTTCCTACACACGATGGCTGGAAAAGAAAGGGGAATGTTTAATAAACAAGTCAATAAACAAATTTTAATACTTAACTGCGTAAGGTCATACTAGTATGTTGTATACATGGAATTAAATGTTATTTAAAAAAAAAAGGGTTTTAACCCTTCACACCAAATCCTGTAAACATGCCTAGATTTAGCTTGGCCTAAACGATCACAGAAAAGCTGACATTTTTCTGATATGCAAATTTGCATGGCACTGCTATGAATTTCACTGAAGTTAAACATCGTAAACAAAGTGATAGCGGATTTGGAAAAAAATGGAATTAGGCGTAGCCGTGAGCTTCTGATAGGAAATATTAACATATTAACATCTTATGACCATAAATATTATTCTTTGAAATATATTAAAAAAAAAAAAAAACAATAATACCTTCCCTTCCCAATCAAGCTATGTATATTATTATTAATTTATAAATAATAATTAATAAGTGAATTGTATCGAAGAGTTAACAAAATATGTTAACTTTAATTAAATATATAAATTCATTAATGTAATGTAAATTGTTAATTTATAAACGTATAGAAAATACTATTCGTGCAGTTGTACACTACACATGTGATGATTAAGTTTCTATAACATTCTTGTGTATGTCAAATACATCGTTTAAAAATGTAACGAGTTGTAAGCTTCGTGAAAAAATAATTTTTACATCACAGCAGTTTCAGAGTAATTTTTGGGGTTTCATTGAAATAAAATAATTATATTATTTCATCTCAAATAGTACTACACGTCAATATACATAAATAAAACAATAACAATTTAGATAAAACATTATATTAATATTATTATTATCTCATGCACAACTGTAAAAGCACAGTGATGGTTATGATGGTAAAGGTGTTCTCTGGGGATTCGGTTTTTTAATAATATATATTTTTTTTCATATGTCTACATTTTTTTTTTTTTTTATGACCAGAGTAGTGAGTTTTTGTTTCCCGTGAGACCTCGTGAATACAATAATTAATTTTTTCAGCCTCCCACCTACTGACCATCAAAAACACAAGCAAATAGGTAAACATAGATTACACACTCGTCTGTAGTTGTCATAATGCAACTTTCACCGAAATCCGGGGGCAGTCGTACACTGTTTTGAATCAATATCCATATTTTTATTAATGAATTCGAACGCAAACGTCTATGAGATAGTCGATTTTTTTGTTCACGAGATCTTTCTCGCACGTTCGTGTTGCGGTCTATCAGTAGTGTCGGACGGACGTAAGCAATTCATCGGGTGTGTTAAATTACATGCCGCACAACCATCGTCCGTACCACTTACGCGTATCATGCATATCGATTCAAAATTATATAATTAATTACCTCCGCTTGCGATGCACGTGATATCGACCGTCACACCTTCCTTGTACGGCCCGAGTATGTAATGCGGTATGTGATCGCCTTTTTCGTTCAGCACGCTCAGCCGGTCCGGGGGCACTGTAAACACAAATTTGTGACACGCAAACCGTTAATAACGCCATAATTAATTAGTATTTGTGCCGTGGAAAATTAACCCAAACCCAGTGTATAAAGACAGATGCCGTTCGTTAAATGTATGTCAATATTGTTGATCCGTATAAAAAATATAAGACGAAAATGCCGTATTTATTTAAATACATATAAAATATGAAACTAAAAATATACGTAAGTATCCATTTACAATTTAATTGTAATACTCGCGTATATTATGCCTGGCTGCGATTCGATATCATTGCGAAAACTCGAGATCCACGGTTCAATGCGATTGAGCCGTTCAATGTTTGGTAAGAGACAACTTTCTAGACCATTTGTTCTTTTGAAATGAAAGTTGATAGAATGAAATAAAAACTTTTTTTAATACTGGGTATTATCTTATGTAAATCACAAACTCATTTTTATCGTGACCGTAAAATTTTACAGGAACGGTTGAAAGAATCGTTTTGTTTTTATTCGAGAGATTCCATATATTTCATCCATAAAGTAAAATGATGATTAATTTCTTTTTCAATATACAAATAAGTATCTAATTATTAATTTCAGTAAAATGACACTGTTTGAATTTGATTATGATACATCCTACATAATATTTAGTATCCTATACAATTTTTGAGGGATATAATATAATACATGCATGTCTCGTGCGAATATTTGGTGTCCAATTATTGTTTATCTTATTTTTTTTATTATTATTTTTTTTTTTTTTTTTTTGAACGGGCTAGACCCTTTTTCGTGAATGTATAATCAATATATAATTAATTTATTACATTAACAATATTAAACTTGACATTTTTTATAAAATTAATATTGGGAAAGTATAAATATTAATAAACTTTACAGTATCTGAATAATCGTAAACATAACAAATATACCTAAGGCTTCTCGTAGAAATGCAGGTCATTTGCTAAATAATTGGTTAAACGCTGAGGCGGGCGCTCTCAACCAGCTTCGCTAGACAAGTTTGGACGATTATGTTTATAGCTCTATACTTCTACAATATACCCCCTAGGGAATATTCCCGGTGAAACGGCTCATTGATAAAAATGTCATGATCACACACATACAAATACAATTAATGAACGGTAACTTGTGACCTGCTCTGTACATATATATCATACATGTTTATAATGTATACGTAAGAGCAATTATAATATAATATATAACGTCTTATCGTTGTCAACGATGACAATATACGATGCATACTTTATTATATATCTAATTAGAATGGAGTACGGTGCCAACCGTAAAACATACAATACATAATAATATATAGACCTAAATTATGCATATTGCGAATAATGCTTTATTTAGTATTTCGGGAGCGTATGAGACGAACACGTTTCCGAGAAATCTCATAACGTCCGTGTTTAAACATTAATGACGATCTATAGTAGATTTAAACGAACAGTGTATACGTGCATGACGTGATATAAATTTTCGTGTCGAATTCGACGGAAAATATAATTTTTTTTTTTTAAGACGATTGTACGTGGTGGCATCTTGTGTGTGTGGTCAACAGTGATGTGTATATAATATATGACCAACCGATAACAGTAGTTTACAAAGTTACACTCGAGAATAAATCTAACGGAAAAAAACAACAACAAAAACACCACGTCACCCATAAATGTTTTATCGCCTGGCAGTTTTTCATATTCCGAAAGCGTTCGAGTATACACGTATATAATGTGGTGTGTAGTGTACTGGTTTACAGCCGGAGATGCGTCGGGAAAATGTTCTTTTGATTCGACTTCCAAACAACCGACGTTATAAATATTGTTTATCCGAACGGGCCGGCGGTGCAATGGGCGAGCGCACATACCAACACTGCCGGCGAGGATATTTCGGCTCGTTTTCGGGGCGCCACCGTTGTTGATATTTTTTTTTTTTATTATTGTTTTGTTTAGTATTTTTTTTTTTTTTTTTTCACGAGCGGTGTGGCGTTAGCGCGAAAAGAGGAAGTCGAAAACGATCGACGCCACAGCTGCCCTCGATCGGCGAGTGTGTGGTGCGTGTGTGTATATAAGGGTAGGAATGAGCTATATACATATATGAGTTCCGACGGGATGAATTACCGTTAAGCTTATATTAACGTGTGCGTATCACACCGTGAGCTATGCTATATTATCCTAACTAAAAATAATTATAACATTGATAATATATATATTACACGTATATCAAATCATAAACGTTTGTAATAAAAATAAATAGTCACTTTAGAATATTTGGACAGCATAAGTTGTAAGCGTTATAACTTATATACGCCATGTTATGTTTATTTAATCGGCGGGATTCTACAGCAATTGTATTTTTTTAGCGTAAAATAAAGTGAGTCAGCCAAAACGTAATTTAGTGCTTTATTTATATCATCGACACGTATACAACTGGTGTATCAAAATCGATGTTTACCGTAATATGTTTTTCTTTTGATTTACCCGTTAAGAGAAATTTGTTCAGTTTCGCCAAGCTCTTCGTATAGATATTAATGCATCATACATTTTACGATAGAAGTTTGTTAAGACATGCATCTAACTGACCGTGTTTGTACGATTTGTATCTGATAGTGTCTGATATCGTCAAAAATTTCGAGAATTTTAGAGTGGAAATAAAATACCTATCTGACGACCCTGTACGGGGTTATAAGGGTTAACGGCATAAACACGAGTGATGTGAACATGGTTAAGACGAAATAAAAACATGCACTCTGTAAACCTACTAGGACGCACACACAACGTCTAGCCGATGATAAATGCGAAACTTGTCGAAGCATCGGCGGCTACATTGAGCACCTTAGACCTCGCGCACTATCACACCTGTTCGGCCAAAATTTGGTATAGCCGAGCGTATAGATATATACAATATACATAATATATTTCTTCTACTTTTGTTAGGTTTTCGCCGCCGTACTTTTTGAGTCCATAAATTTCAGACTCGGGCGCGCGCAAACGATCGGGAGCAGGGGAAAAACAATTATCTCCACCGATAGAGGTAAATGGAAAATCTACGGCTTAGCCCGAAACGAGTTTTCACTCGGTAACGGTATTTTATTTTAAACCTTTTTCACTGGGTCGTAAAATACCGATGAGGTTTCACACACGGGTTTGAAAGGTGAGTAAGGGAGAGAAAGAGAGAGACAGGAAAAAAAGAAAAAAAACAATGTGTACGCTATACGTAAGAGGAGGAACGTGTGTCGACCGGGTATGTGGTTTGCCCGGTCATAAGGTCAAATGTATCGAAAACGGCTTCAGCCTAAAATTCTCAATAAGAAACGGTTTGTAAAAAAAAAAAATTAGGAATCATATATTTTCTGAATAGTAAGTTTGAATATGTATATTGTAATTGACTAGTTGATTGGTTTGCTAAAAATGATGTGATAAATCACACGCCACAACCTAACAATATGGTTCCAAACGAAGGAAACGAGTACAAATTTCTAAGGCTATTAATGTGTCATTGTACTTAATACATTAATTTAAGTTTTTTCTTAATTTGGAAGTTTGAACTAAGACAAAGTGTCTGAAATATCATGGATAAATTATAATAATAAAATACAATAAAATAATGTGAATATGTCCGAAATATAAATAGTTTAACATTAGCCAAACTCTTTTGAAAATTTCATTATAAAAACATTAGGTATGGTATGGGTAATTTATTAAAAAAAAGTTTTATACTTTTACAGCCTTTTGAAAATCAAAAAATTATCTTAAATCGTTAAAAACGTTATTATTTTATTGTTATAGTATGCGACTTATTCAAAGCTTTAACGTCAATTGCTTAAAAAAAATATGAAATGCACAATATATCTAAAAAAGTAAGGATTCATGACAATCGTTTCATGAAAAAAATTGACTCACTCTTCTAAATTGTACTCATCTAAGATCTAACGGATGAATTTAACTTATAGCCGATCCATCGCGTTATTGTATTTAGTCAACCTATATAATTTTATAACAAGATTTATTATTATTTTTGTTGATTTGGCATCATTTAGAAAATTAATTTTCTTTTTTATCATTTATAGTTAATACCATTCTTATTTCTCATTTAAGTTAGTGAATTATCCATTTATCATGCTCACATAAATTAAAGTTAGTTTTTTTTTTTTTTTTAAATAATACCAAAAATATTTCAATATTTGACTGTGGTAAACTACATTATGTTATTATGTAAGAATATAATTATTATCAAGTACTAAAATTACAACATTTAATACTAAACAACAATAGTATCTAACATATATAATAAGTCACTGTTAAGGTTATGTAAATTCCAATACCTTTAATAGCAACATGACAAAAATTCTCGGAATGGCCAGTAATTAAAAAAAAAAAAAAAACAATTTTCTAGGAACAATTTATACATATTAATTACTATGTTAGTTAATGGCATATTTCAATTTAATAATATAATATATATTTACTAAATATAATAAATTACATAGTTTAAAACATAATTTATAAAAAATGAATAATAAAAACAAAACATTTAATAAAAATGAAGTGTGCATTTGTGAACATTTTTACTGGACTTGTATAATGTACCTGTACAATTATTTATCATAAAAAAATAGTTATTAATTAAATTTGAATAATGCTTAATCAACTATATATGCAAATATACGTACACGTAATATTGTAAGTATTTAATTATTTAAAATATTTATTTTCATTTTTATTAAGTAGTTAAAATTATTTGTGATATGCTAAACTTTTTTTTTTAAGTAGAAGGTTTAAAAACTTAATTTATTCAAATGATTGATCATTTTAATATTATTTTTGTATGTACCAATACAATTGTCCCAAAACTTTACTATTTATAAAGCTTTTACTCAACTAAAAATACCCAGTAATGTTATTAAAATGTCATTGTATAATTATTTTGGATATACCATGTATAGATATTTTAGATATGAATATAAAATATTAAGTTTGAATTTGAGAACAATATGACGCTAATAGATAGCTTACAATTGTATATATTATCCACATGGCATGCTTATAATTTACCTACTTCAGAATCAGAGTTTAGTTGGTTGTTATAAGACATGAAACCACAACGTTGTAGCTAAACCATATAATTATAATTATAACTACCAACCAAAGACACAATACAATATTTGTAAAAAATACCTTACTTATTATCTTAATAAACAATGTTGTGACGGTTAATTTTATGGGACCACTTAATTCACTATTTAATATTTGTTCGGGTACGGATAGTCAAATACATTTTTTTTATCTAATTTTTAACTTAAAATTATAAAAATGCTAATATTAGAAACAAAATTACACTATCAATGTAATGTTTTGATACGTCTTTGTATAGTCTTTCTATGAATTTTCTAGAGTGTCAACCCTACCCAAAGTAATTTCAACGTAACTGGCTGCAGTTACCATACCATAACCGGATAAACCTAATATAATATAATATATCGTATTATAATCTTTATATTAATGTATATGATTGTATAAGTCACAATTGCCTATCTAATATTTGAGTGACGGTTCAAAACGGTTTTTATTGATAAAACTATGACTGTTGATAAAAAAAAAAAAAAACCCAAGACGGGAGAACTTGTCAATCAATTATTATATATATATACTAAAAAACGGGAATTGAAACGGAGACAATAGCTATTGTAGTAAGAATTTGATGTACCACGCCTTAACTCAACATTTAATAGACACGGGTGTGCGATGGATAACTATACTTAGAACACGTTAAATCAACAAACAATTTTTATTTTCACCAGAGATATGAGCGTTGTAAGGCAATAGCAAGTTATACACAGAACATATTTAGTATGGCTGTACTCGCTTAAAATATTTAATAATTTAATTCAAGTTTTAACTTGATTTTTTTAAAAATAATTTCTGAGTGTTAGGAGAATGAAATTTAATATGTCGTTAGTTTACGTATAATACAGTTATGTTTTATATAAACTATGACATTTTTTAAACATTTAAATTAACTGTATATCATCTTATAATATGTATATATCCATGAACACATATTCAAATATATCTATCATATATCACATAATATATAAATATTATATTATATTGAATATAATATATAATTAAGTATTAATAAGTTTAATATTTTTTGCAACAATTAATTCACCCATTATTAATACTAATATTAAAATAAAATATTATAATCATAACAATATTTATATATATATACTACTATGTAATGGAAAATAGTTTCAAGTCTCTAAGAATTTTTTTTTTTTAATACAAAAAACTAACTATTAAGATCTAAAAAACTGTTATTTATCGTTTAAATATCCAATTTTTCAAAGTAAAAACTTCAAACGCTTTAAAGTAAAAATATGTATTTTTTATATTTATAAATGACTATTAAAATGTACGAGGAAGTTTGTAAAATATTTTCAAGCATTTTTACTGAGAAAAAAAATATTATCTAGATTTATAGAAAAATAATAGAAAAAATAGTTACCTTAAAAAGCTTAAACATTTTAAAAATTATATCGTGTCAATAAAATGCAAATATTTGGTGAATATTTCAAGTAGATCAGTTATTTACTTTTTCGAATCACAACAAAATAACAAAATTTATTTACTCAACATTTAATGGTATTGTGTAAATAATAAATATTCACAAACTGTTTACTTTTGACTTCCCGATATACTTTTCCTCTAACTATTTCAATTAATTTTCTACTACAAGCCAACCTCATAGTTGAAGATTGAAGCATTTTTACTGATCTTAATGGTAAAAGTAAGGCAAAATACAAACGATGAAAAAAAAAACACTTATCACTACTGCATAACGAATGTATTCATCGTAGCTCCATTCAGAACCTAAAAAATTCAATGCTTTGATCATAAGTCGAAAAAAAAATAACATCAATTTGTTTCGATGCAGCAGATGATAATGGTGTTTGTAATATTGTTATTTACATATAAATATATAATCACACAGAGCGTGAATAATGCCTCTAAAGACTGAGTCTTATTCATATGATTATGTATATTATTAATACATATTGTTACTATTATAAAGCACAATATATTATTTAAGGGTATCTTTAGTTATAAATCTAGTATTTTATAAATTGTGTTAATGCAATTATTACAATTATTATCGTGTGCAATACTACATGGTTCAGAATATCAAGCAATGAATTTATTTTTCACGTACCTACTTTATAACATTTCGGACAGATGAATTTTATTTAAATATAATATACTAAAAACCAAACAAACTTATATCTAAAATTGTTATCAAAGTAAATAACATTATAATTTTGCATGTATATACTACAAATATTTGCATAAGAGTAGATAAAGATCTAAGTTATATGAAAACTTTTATTTCTATTTTCTGAAATATGATAAAATGTACTCATAAAATATAGTAAATACATATAAGAACGAAACAGATACCGAACCATTACATATCATATACATTTTATGTCTTTAGATTTATCGTTAATTTTTCAAAATTTATTATTTTCATGAACTTTAATTTAGAGTACGCGTGTAATATAAAAATGCACTGATGTATAGTACGCGTATTATATATATCAAAAAAAAACTTATTTTAATATATATATATATTAAATTATTAAACTATATATTTAAACACATTTCATACCACTCCTATATAGCATAACCATAATATTATTAGAGTTTTAAATGATTTAAAAGCTACCATGCAATATTTACAGGACGGATTTGATGACGGTAAAATATTTTCTGTTTGAAACAATATACAAATATTATTAAATAATTGCAATGATAATAATGCTAATAGTCATAATAATATGCTAAGGTTATGTCGTAAATACGAATCCGCCAGGATTGGTTTCATAACGTTTAATCAGAATGTTGAAATTTCTGCAAAACCGTGGGTCTGACGTAAATCGCTTTACAACGTTAACAGGGTTTTAGCGAAATGTTCGGTTGAAATATTTTAACGCGTCCCCGGCTCTCGGTGAATTACAATAATTGTTATTTGGGTGGGCGCGGTGTCGAGTGTCTGCACCAATATCGGAAATTACGTTCGTAACAGACATTGGAAACAATATTATTATGGTAACGTCGGGTTTTTATTATTTTTACATTTTATCCTCCGAGAAACGGCCGCCGTCAACACGTATTTATTGGATTTAATGTATGCGCATATAAACGCTAAAGCATACATGTTATATTATTATAATAGTATTATCATATCCAATGCTTTTATAGAGTGGCTATAATACTGATGATAATAGTAATAATATCATTGCAGCAGTATAGGATCGACTGTAATGTTTGCGGTGACTTAACGATGTGCTTTGGACCTCGCTAATGGTCAATTAAAATTTATATTTAAGAGAGAAATAATCGTATGCGCCAAAATTAGTGCGCGTTATCGTTTTTTACTTAACTCTGCAAGGAATATATTATTATATTATTATTTTCCAAATAGTATTGCAGACAATTATTATAGCTGTTTAAACAAATTATAGTATTATTATTCGACTTGAACATGGTTGGACGAGACAGCGCAACGTATAGGTGATTTAGTTACATAATTACTGGGGTGGGCGTTGGTCCAGTTCACAAATCATGAATTTATTAAATGCATATTTTTTGTTTTAATTTGTTTTTATTATTTCAGAGAAGAAAGCTGGACTTCAATGAGGTTAAAACTCGTGTAAAGGCTCTGGAGTTATCTTATTTACAACATAATTTCAATTAATAAAAAAAAAAAAAAAACAGTTTAATTAGAAAAATCATTTAAAATGTAGGGATTAATGCATGATATATAAATATATATAATATATGGTTTTTATTTACAAAGAAGCCACTGGGCAATATATTTTTTGAATATCGGTATGTAAGGACATATTGGCCGTATCATAGGTCATTCAATTATGTATAGCAGTCTCTACGAAATCCAATAACTTACAACATCATGCATGTGTTTTTAGGACATTTTAAGGAGAAATTGTTAGTTACATATCTTAGTCTTGATTTAGTAATTTATAGAGGATATTAAATTATGTATTTTTAGGTATATAAGGTGGGATTTTATACATAGATAATTTATATTAAACACTTTCAATTCTCAAAATAATTTTTTGGTTGGATATCTCCAATCTTTATTATTTGCAATATATTAAAATTATTTATTACATTATTATGCTCAGCGAAATCAAATATATTTATTGATCTCTAATAATTTAATATAATGTAAGTTATTATCTTCGTAACGTAAATAAAACTTAAACAAATATTAAGAAAAGAAAATAGAAATACCTTAAAATAATTATTTTTGATATATATCTATAGGTAATATTTATAAATTTTAATTGACTATTAAATTATATGTAAATTATAAATATGATTATATTTTTAAGGTCATAAGATACATGTCAAAAATTGTAATTATTACTTCATTATCATAATATAAAAGAATAAATTAAAAACTTGAATTAATGTTACTTTTAATGAAATAGGTACCTAAGTAGATTTTTATAAACTTTAACAAAAATATTAATCATTGTTAATAAATATATAATGTAAAAACTAATTTAAAAATACAATTTTACCGTGGAGTATATTTTTCATTTAATCAAAATATGATAAGTTTATTATTATTTTATAATAAATATAATAATAACAAAAAAAAAATTATTGCATTTAAATTAAAATGTAAATTTAGAATTGTTATTTTTGTTAATAACCATAGAATTAGTTATTTTAAGTAGATCTGCTACGATTGTTTACAATTAGGGCCCGGAACTTGATGCATTTGCATTTATTTTTGTAATGCTCACATTCGAGGTTTGTCTTTACAAAAATTTGATTGGTGAAGTATACAATTTAACAGTACATTTTTTATTTTGCATTTTTAGAGAATTTAATGCTTTACAACATTTTTTTAGTATTTTTGGTGCATTTTATTCATTTTTGTAGTTTGTTTATATATATATATATATACATGCATTTTTTTTGTTGAAAGTTACATTTTATTGTAATTCATTCAGCTTGTCAATAATAGACTTCATTATCTTTATTGTTTGTTGTCGCGACCTAAGATTATTTAATAAACTTACAGCCTATTTAAGCAAATACTATTTTAATCCCGGTACATATGTGTGTTAAAATTTAATTAATAATAATTATTACGATTTATGATAAATTAATTATATAAAACGTAAATTTTAAGTCACTATAAAGTCAATTTAGTATTTTTGTGGTCATTTTTTAATCATTTTACCATTTATTTTTTATGCATTTTTAAAGATTTTTAGGTCATAAAATTCCGGGCCGTATAAATTATGATAAACTGAAAATAATTTATAATATATTCTTTATATAGTAAAGGAACATTTTTTTTTGAAACTAAATTTAAAATTCCTAAAAAATAATAATAGAAACCAAAGTGCAATTATAACTAACATTATTACATCACTACGTAAATATTTACTGCTCAATAATTTATGAAAAATACTCAAGTACCCGTTCACAGAAAATATTTTTTGGTTTTTACTAGAGTGGATATTATTTAATTGATTATACTTTGATCGACTCGACCGCTCAACATATTATTACATTATTTATTTTTTACTTGATATTGTTAAATGCTTAACAGTTTTGTAATTTCAGGAACTATACGCCTCCCCTCCCCAGTGATGGAGCCTGAACAAATTTTCGCTCCAGGTATGCAAGGTAGCGTCTGTCGACCAAATGTTGTATTATATTTTAGGATAAGTATATACGGATATTGCGAACAGCTATAGCCATGGTGAAATTCTGGACACGACATCATCGTCATAGAATTACGGAGAATAAAAGCCTCACGGGTACACTTCCGGTCATGCCGCCTAACGGTTTTTCGTCACCAGTCTTGGTGCTAGACCCTCGTGACAAAGGTGATGGTTGTGGACGCTTACTCAGACTTCCGGATAGAAAAACGATGGAATGATATCACGCACGTTTGCCTGCAGCGCTATCCCGTTCAACTCCAATATTCTTATCGGGTGTAGTATAATAATAACTAGACAGGAAACACGACCAGCCAGAGGCTTAGACCACACTCACCCCCGAGATGTTCAATCCACCTAGTCAAGAAAAATGAGCACCGTAATAACGTCCTTCCTTTAAGTCTGTCAGATTTGCACTGTGACGGTTTCTTCGAAATTTCTTCGACAAGGATTAAAGGTCATCCATGTGCAGTCAATAAACCGTATAGATAATATGTTTATAATTTCATCAGCATGTGAGTCATAATAGTACATATCCATCACTCTAAACGCGTCGCGCAACACAGATTTCGCCGTTCTAAGATTTGCGACGCGTCGAAAATTTGGTTATTTTTGCTTTTAAAAAATACTCAAATCTACAAAGTTTGTTTTAGGCAATTTCGACTTACCCAACTATTCAAAAATTAAATTAAATTAAAGAACTCAATATTTTGTTTAAATTTTTGACTATTTGAATGACATTTTTAATTTCATATCCCAAAGCAGAATATTTTCCAAAGTATTCTGATTCATACAAATCTAATTTAAACCAATAATTAATTAGTTATAAGTATTTGATGTTTATTTAAGTGAAGTAGTGGACCAACATTTTGAAATTCTGCTACACCAATCAAAACTTTAAAACAATTATAATTAATTTTAATTTATTGAATACTTGTTCGAAATTCGATTATTATATTTTGAAACTCTCAGAAAAATATTAACTTTTCAAGTACATAGCTCAGCCATACTGACAAATAACTCGTTTTGTCTATATAAATCTGTAGTCTGCATATTTTAAAGAAGAAAACTTACATATATATATATATTTAGTAACAATATATGAAAATAAAATAACTTTTTAACTCGTCAATGCTTGGAGTTTTATACGGGTTACTGGATAAGATAGTAAACGCGTTATTACGAAGTTATTTACTTCGGCAGCAGAAAATAAGAAAAATAATAATATTTTCTATTATTTGTTTACTTTTGTTGTATTTTCTATATTGTTTTGTGCGTGTAAATGTGTAGTCACAGCTAGTGGACGCCAACGAGAAAGACAATGATACCACCGTTGGCTTTATACTTGAAAATATTTTACTATGAGACGTGTATTTTTAGAAGCAAAAGTAGTTCATGACTAGAAAATTGAATAAAATGATTTTAGATTGTATCATTATATTTTTAATTATATTAAAAAACAATATAATTCTATCAATGTGTTTAAACACCCTAAGTTTGTTATAGTGAAAGAATTTAATAATAATAATTTAACTTCAAAATAATACAGAGCTAAATGTTTTAAATAATATATTACATGGAATATAGTTTCTCGCGAATAATTTTGTAAGTTTTCAAAAATCATTTGCACAATCATTATGTTACTTAATACAATAACGTGAAAATATTTTCATATTATACATATATATAATTTTTTTTATTTTCAACAAAATTCATATTCAGTGATAAATTCAAATAGTAGTTGAACGTTAGTTTGCTTAGTACTTCGAAAATGTTTAGTTTAAATAGAAATTAACTCTACTAAAAATATTTTAATAATAAAACCGAAATAATAATTGAATTCTGAAACCAAAACAATGGACTATCATGAGGTGCCAAAACCAATTTATTTTCCAAACAAATACATCTAATATAAACAATTGATTTTCCTAAAATTAGTTTATTATTTTCCAAAAGAAAACTTAGTATGGTAATTTTGTTTTATTATTATTCAGAATTGTCCACTGTATATTTATTTTAAATACAATTTGATTTCATTAAAACACAGCGACCCAGTAATGTGTAGTTATAATATTTCATACCTAAAGAAAAAACATTGAAATTAAATAATATAGACAAATAATTTAAATCAAATTGGAACTGAACTTGTTTTTATTCGAAAACAGTAACGACGCTCCGGTCAACGGGCGTCAGTTCGCGGTATCATATATAGGGTTTTTAGGTTTTCTAAATAACCGACGTGTTTAGGTGAAAATGTTTAGTGGCAGGCGGCGAGTAACCGTACTCTACCATCATCCTGCTATACACATACCTTCCGCCATTTCCACCATCAGAGTCGGGGGGGGGGGGGTTGGACTACGACGAAAGTAGTATAATATCATAATAATGTACATAATAACCCATAGGATTATGTTATCTGGAATTGTGTACGGACAATATTATTATACGCAGCAATAACACGTATAGTATCGTATCGAATACTGCGGCGGCGGCCGGCGGTATAAATTATTATCAGCCAACTACAATAATAATTTATAATATTATACGCCAACAGACGCGCCGCACTCATGACGCATGCCGGAGCGTCGCTGACTACGCGGGTCTCGGTGTTCGGATTGTTTGCGGACGTTTGCGTTTCCGACGTCCTCCGCCCCGCGAATCTCGGCCGAGTATCTTTGCATATTTTAGACGCATCTCGCACCCCGGCCCGGTCGCTCTGCGCCCACATCGTGCGACCAATATTTACTCGTAGACGCGCTGCATAATCGCGCAAGCCCGGCGATGTAATCGCATTTCGCTCGAGAATTAAATAGTATGTACTCGTGTTCATGTATAATATATATATATATATATATATATGTGTGTGTGTGTGAGTGTGTTGTTATGGTTCCGGTGAAAATTTGCATTAAATAACGTTGCAGCGACACGCCGACGTCAGCGTCTCGAAACATATTATTATTATACAGATACCTAATAATATATACTCCGATAATGAGCATCATTTCAATTATTATATAATTATAATTATTGTCATAAAGGCGCTTTTGTATAGCCAAACACTTATTTTATTGTCAAGAAGTATTAATTTAATTAGTTGTGAATATTTTATCACGTCATTATGTATGTCATCAAATTTGTACAAATCAATTATGCATCAAACTTTATCTTACCTTTTTAGTTAAAAAAAAAAAAAAAAAAAAAAACCGAAGTTTGAATGAGTAGGTAATAGCTAATAGCTAATTAATACTTGCGTGTTTTATTTTTTATTTTTTTGCTCCGGAATATAGAATTAAAAAGTATATGTTGTCATTAAACCCGTAAGAAGCTTAGAACATAGTATAAAATAATATATTTTTTTATAAAACATTGTTCAACAATTCCTAAAAACGATATTTTTATTTTTATAAAATATAACTAGATAGTTTTGTAAATATCAAAGTACTCATCATTCACAGAATTCTGGTTTTAAATTAATAAAAATCGTTTTAAATTTTCATTCCTTGCCTTTTAAATTATATATATAAAAAAAATAATAATTGTAAGACATGCAACAATGGCCGGTTTGTATTTTACATAAATTTATAATTTGTCTAGTATTACTGAATACGTGTTGTTTTCATAAATTATGATAATATAATATAGCGTATAATATGCATTTTTTGTTTTTATAGCAGTTTTAATTTTTAATATTTTTTTTCGATTTATTTCTCTTCTATAGTTATAACATAGACAATAACATCGTCCAGGTTTTTAAGTTGTTATGTTGTTTTACTATTTTCATTATTTTTCATAAAATTTCAATTATTATGCGTTTATTGTTATCTATAATTCAAATATTTTTTTTTTTTTATAATGAACAATTCGTATAATACGAACATTATTACGAACGGTGTTATTATGATTATTGTTATAAATTATTTATTTTGCAATTTTCAATTTTATTCAAATACATTACGCTGTGTTTTGTAGTAAAGTACAATTTGGCACGATATTTCGAAATTCGGAGCATTTGGTCTACAGGTTATGTTTTATAAGATAAAACTTATTATGAAACATTCAGTTTTAAAATAGTAGGCACGGATATTTTTAATTTACGCTTTAAAATGCATGATACCTCTGTCGAATTTCAATTTGAAAGATATTTTTAACGAAGCAAAAGTTTGATAATTTATGATTGCTATTGTTACATTATTATTGAAACATTTAGTCGTTGTCTCATTCAAAACGTAAAGCGAGCATAAATTTACAATGAAAGAAATTATACACATTTTAATGTTAAACGAAAGTTTGAATGACAGAGTTATTCGACATAAAATATTTATCCTGCGCCTATCGCGACGAATTCAAATTCGTATTTTCGCTTATCCGCATACAAACAAATTAAACGCCAGACTGCAGATTGACGAAATAATCACCGTCGTCTTGAATTGTTTTACTGTAGACAGATCCACAGATCAACAGTGGGGTGATGCGTGACGCGCGCTCAGTATTTTGAATTAAAAACCGTCGATTTCATCCAAATAACTCGATAATTATTCCGAGACAGAGTGAAAAAAAATTCCATTGCGCAGACAAATACAGCCTAAACTGCAGGATAAACAATGAAATGATCGTCAAATCGAATTATACTAAAATCAACAAACTTTAATGGTGTAGAATATTTAGTCACAGCAGCGGTGCGTTGTATCTAATATAAGATAATATGTTTTATTATCGTGTACCATACGTCAGCACCACTGAGATCAATGCAAACCGAATAATAAAAAATAAATTATCAGCGGACGTCTGCCAGGACATCCTCACAACCAGATTTAAAATATGCGACAGTTTTTTAATATTTAAAATCGACATAGAAACATTGCAAACCTTACTTAATCAGTCTTAGTACTGTATGAACTCGATTAACAGAAAGGTTTTAAAATCAATACCAAATTCGCCAAAAATTAATTTTTGTATGATTTTGTCGTCGAGAATAAAATTGAGAATAAGTCAAGAGTGATAATTAGTTCATTATATTAAATTTTGTGATGATTAATTGTGATATTAATTTTACAATAATATATGTACTTTTATTATAAGCATATAATATATATTGTGCGTCGATAGACACGTTTTCGAAACAATGCTCTTTCTCTTCTATATTGTAAGAGGTTTAGGTAGTAAATTAGATCTAGTTTCTACTTTAGTGTCAAAAAAAAAAAAATATATATATTAACAAACCTGTTTAAATAACGATAAAAAAAGAAAATACGAAAATACCGGAAATATTTACGCAAAACAAAATGGATTGCACTATTTTAAAATTCTAAATTATCGGAAAAAAAATAAAAAAAAAAATTTTAAAGAACTATACGCAACACCACGTTTTGTATTTCTGTAGTTATTTAAAAACGAATAATCTCAAAATAACCGTAGATTTAAAACTTTAAACAAATATTTATAATAGTATTTTATAGATAAGATACAATTTAAAAATATATTGGGATTTTTAATCTATTTATTGACATTTCTAAATGTTTGAATTGTTTATTTATTATTTGACTTAATATGAATGATACAGTTCTTGATTGTGTATACAACAACTAGCCAATTTAATTCAAGATTCTTTATAGGTTTTCTTACGGAAATTAGAAGACATTGCAAATAACAATAATAATATTATTTTATTTGTTGAGCGTTTAAATTTGGGAGTATGAGAAAATTCACATTTTATTTTTTTACGCATAGATATATTATAGTTTGATAGACCGTCCCGAAAAGAATAGTTTTGTATTGTATATATAATATATTATTCAAATTTATCATTGAATTCAAATTGAACACATACATTTATTGGTACAACTCAATGAGAATTTACGAAATTTTAGTCAGCTATAGGTACTATACTGCAGAGCAAATTTCGGCATTTGTTTTATTATTACAAAAACAGAAACGCAATGGTATTTAATATTAAAACTAGTATATTAAAACAATAATTTAAAATCTTTCGCAAGTTTATATGACGTTAATATTAACATTTTATAAAATATGTAGATTGTAGATATATTATATTTTATATTATCATTAACCAGTAAATTGTTTTTATATTTTATTTAAGTGTCCCAATAGTCCGTTCATAAACACAATTTGATAAACTTTTTTGAAGGGAGATTTAGTTCTATTTTTCATTAGATTTATAATTTAAAAGAATAAAATGTACCTTCGGGACATTTTAATATAAATATAAATATAAATATATATATATATATTAAACTGTTGAAAGGTGATTTATTTTTTATTTTGAGGGTTTAGCTCCCTTCAAGCATTCTCTTCCTGCTAAACCAATTATCTCGCTCCTTTTTTTGAAAATTAATTGTAAATGTAAAAAAAAAAAACATATCTTAAAAAATGAAATTTGATCGTTCACCTTGTAATTTAATTTAATCCCAATAAATTAATAAAGTAACTGTAAAATCAACAGTAGTTAATACTATCTATTTACTTTTGATTATCTCTTAAGTATTGAGAAATTTGTATATAACTGTTATGCCCAACTACCACTAAAGTTTTTGACATTTATACAAACTGAAAAAGTGATTTCACGGATATCGAATATAATCATAGTATTTTTATTATTATTAGGTACAATAAAAAACCATTATTATGGAAATAGGTAGTGTGGCTGAATAAGAAACCTACTCATCGGCGACATCGAATAAATTAATGAAAATGTTTGTGTGATGCTGTCGTCTTAGACGTCATGTATACTCGTTTTATCTCTTTTGATAATAGAAAAATAAATAAATAAAAATTAGTTTACGAAAATCACCATTTAAAAGTTGAAATTATAAACGATAACCATCTACTTATTATAAATGTACAATGATTGGAAAATAATATTATTTTACATGTGAAACCCATAAAATGTGTACTTGGCAACTTGTATCCTAGCACCTCACTTCTAAATTTATTGGAGGTAATTTTTACCAATGTAATATTAGCGTGCTGTTCATTTTTTCTTTCTAGCTTACGTGCAGCATAGATAAAATGCATTCACCAAAATCATTTTTTTTTTATGCTTTTGAGTTATTTAAAGTAAAATAACTTAATATAAAAATATTCAAAATAAATATTTTTGAGAGTATGGCATTGATTTTATTGAAAATTATTTAAAAAAAAAAATTCCATTTAAATTTATTTTATTATTTTCTTAAATTCAAATATTAAGCAAAAATATAATATAATAAAAGACATAAGTTTAACCCTTGTAAATATTATTAAATATTATCTATAATTATTATAATCATTTTACTCTAAGATAACTCAAAAATCAATAAATTACAATTTTACATGAACCCATTTTATATATGTTGTGCATGGATCTGAGAAAGAAAACAAATATTAAACAAGAACCTTCTTAACATGCATTAGTTAATATTATAATTGTTTTTAAAACGTCCAATAATGTTAGCAAAAGATTTATTAATACATTTTATTTTTACGTAGGTATAATATAATCCGTGGAATTACAGTACCTATAATGTATTGACGGTGAAATAAACAAAAACAGTAAAACGATTATTTAAAATAGATCGTATACATATGCTTATTATTTTACATTAAAAAAGATTAAATATGCGGCCAATGGTTACGGTTTCCTAAAACTATTTATAAAAAATATCTATTGGAAAATGTCCCTGAATATCACTGAATACCCTTACACACAGTTTTATAATTAAAATAACGTTACTCACGTATAACAGTCAAATTGACATTGGAATTTCTGGTGGGTGACTTTTTGAAATCGACCCGACACTTGTACACGGCTGCATCCTTGTCACCAATGTCTTGCACGATGAGTGCGGCTGGTTGCGTGGTGACGCGAAAGTATGCTCGACCGTCCAACGTTTTGTCATCGGACCGATGCGGGCCCATAGCCGAGGCTGGCTTTTGCTGTGGACCGTTCGGTGTCTTGGTGTTGGATGCCACCGTCTTCACGGGGCCTGTTCTCACGTCATAGCTGAAACACAGAAACAGAAGTCAATTTTTGGGGATAGATTCTTTTTTTTTTTAGTAAATCGATAAGTAAACACAATATTTGAGACATTATATATGCAGACGGCACATCGATTTGGTACTTAAGGCTATTGTTTGTCATTTTTAAATAAATACTTTGATCAATATCTAAGATATAATAATTATTATGAAATTCAATTATCAATGACCTTTTTTGTTCATCCTTTCTGTATCGAAAATGGACAAACAAATAAATAAAAGCATATCAAAATAAATTATTTTATGTGTGATTTTTGAACGAAAACACATTACATAGATCATAAAATTAAAAGAAGATTGTATTTTTTATAAAATAAAATATCTATTCCATGTATATTAGTATTTATTCAATAATTAAAATAAAAAACAATTAATAAAATATATATATATATATTACAAAAGAAAAAAACAATATTGTGCTGTTATATTCACAATATTCTTCTATACTTTAAATCACGAAACTTTTGAGTTATATAATCCGTGTTATCAATTTATTCTGTACTATGTAGGAGTGTTTTTTAACTTCGGTGCGAGGGAATAACGTTTTTTCAACCACCTAATGATTATTAATTAGTTTCAAATTTTAATTTAATAATCTAATATTGATAGATAATTGTATTTTTATTTTCCTAAGTTCTTAAAGCTTAAGTAGAAAGGAACCACACCGAGTTTTATGGTCTTAAATAATCCACCATTAACTTTAGCCAATATATACGAAGATTTATAACATTAGGTACAGAGCCTTAAATAGGTCCTATATTATGTTATGCATAACAATTTAGTGCTTAAGAATTTAAATAATATATAAGGCGTTCCATAGATTATTATTATTGTTCTTCAGAGATGTGCAGTATAATAGGACGTATGGAAGTAAATCAGATTCTTCGTTTCAGTATTGAATTTTTGATAAGTGTGTAATAGCATATTATGAAACGAGAGGGTTTTTACTGATTATTATGTATAAAATATTATTATTATAACCATACAATGTTTTATGGTTTCAGACGTATAATATAGATAGGGAGATCGGGACGTGGACTTGTGAAATAAGATTAAGCTTAAAACGATCGTTAAAGTATGAAAATTAACAATAGGTTAATTCGCTTTTGTATAACACGAGTATATGGAGCTATCCCATCTTGCTCATCTATTATAGACGTCACGGGATGCCTCTGTCGATAAATTTAAGATATTATGTATGTTTATAATGTTTATATAACTACAATAACATAACTCAGATAATCTATTTTTGTTTAGACCTAAGATCGATCTGGAAAAGGTTCCAAAAATGACTTTCATAATCTAACATTACAATTTTAATGGTTAAAATGTTAGATAACGGCTAGAACATCAATTTTAGTTCTCACATTATTTTTTTTCGTTCGATTTCGTAGGTACTGTCGTAAAAGTACGTTTTATAATGTAATCAATATAATTGGATCTTTATTTTACTTAAATTTATTGGTAAGAAATGTTTGAAATCAAATTCTACATAGACATAAATCGCACGTATAGTTTTATTTATTTGACGGTAAAGCATTTGTATTATAACACCACAGCGTGTATTATCATTGCGTATGGTATCTATTGTTATCACAATAATCGGTCCGTTCGGAGAGTTGCATTCCGTCTGTGCATTCTACGGCAACTTATTTTTACAATAAAACGATGACGATCTCTCACGAGTTAGTGTGTATAGAAATATTTTATTGAGAAAAATAATAATAATAATGATGTTTTTAATACAAAACAAAACTCCACACGTTACGTGACGAGAAATGTGCAAGCGATTCGAATATTATAGTATTATTAAAATAATTATTTTAAAGATGTACATTATTTTATTTATATTTTTACGGCACGAATATAATATGTTGTTTATTTATTTCACTTCTTTTGTGACGTGAATTTCATATCACTACCCGAGGACAAATCCCGTGCACGGCCATGCCTAGTGAATAAATCCGAAGGCTACTGGTTAGTGGCTTACGGTTACTGGTTAGGTTAGGTATATATATTATGTATTATGTATATTTTGTACGGATAAATCGGTTCGTTTGATAAACGTTCCATTTCCTTGAATTTAATGTGCGCGAATATGGTGTACATACTTATAATATACAGTATATATATAAAAATAAATGTATTATGTAATATATTAAACGTAATTCTGGGGCATTTACTGTACAACATATTATAACGCGTTTCGTATTGTTCGGCTTCCGGTACAACCAAGACGGGGCCAAAGGGTTGCGTATGCGACGTGGGTATAAGGACACTATTTTTAATATTATTTCGTTTCCCCTCACAACTCCGACCTTAAGCCGGCACCGTACGCGGTCGACCCTTGGCGGTAACCGACGATACGTATACTATATAACACGCAGGATAATAATGCAGTCGGTGAATTGTATTATTAGCACAACCACTATCGCTTGACATACAAATATACTTCCTATTGCTACAATAACATATACTACCCTTACGGTGGCGCTATATACACATATGGCATACACCACGTGTCATTAATACGTTTACATTATAAATCGGCAACGGAAAGCGTTTATAGTGCACACAAATAATAATAATTATTATTATGATCGTTTATAATATAGAACAATAATTCGGTTTCCGGTTTGCAAATTTCCGACTACTGCGGTGCCGTGACGTGCGGTTCCGGCCGGCAGGAACGACGTTTGTAATAATATTGTACCGTATATACTACCAAATATGCGGTCACGTGCGTTTACAAAACGAAACACACGAGCCATCTAAAAATACGACCAAGAAGATCGTTCAATGAAGTATTATTATCATTAATGTCTTTCAGGAGTGGTTTGTGGATCCGTCAACCATAGTTATTGTAGTCTATCTATTTAATGTCTTGTTATTTTGCGAAATGCATAGCCTTTAAAGATCTATGGCAGAATATTATATTATTACATACTAGGTATCTAGCAACAATTTTAATCAGCAATAATATTAAATACGGAATTTTAATTTCGAAACGCAGTAGTATAACAATTTCTAAAAGTGAGATGTGCACGAGTAACGTAATATTTTTAAATAAACCTATACGTTATTCTTGAAAACCGTAATCAAAAATATGGTTCGTATATTGAAGATGGACTAGAACAAATTAAAATCGGAAATTGAATTGCATTATATGCAATATCATATTGCATATGATCGTTGAAGTATTATTACTCCTCATATAATATTTTGGCGGCATAAACTAGTAAATAATAATGATTAAAAAAAAAAAAAAAATCTATCTGTTATTTATACACTCCGTGTATATATCTAACCGAGTACCTCTTTATAATAATATTATACCCGCCGTATGGTACAGTGATATAATATAATAATATTACGTTATTCTATTTGATGATATACTTGTTCGGACCACTTTGCAGTGAATACGTATTCCAGATACGTGGACATATTTTATAGTGCCAACGGTATGACAAAAAACACATATATTTACGGCTCAAGTTGACAGGTCGGCCGCCGCAGTTGCGAAACCAAGAAAGGACGCAGACGACAGTTCTCGCAGTCGGTCAAATAAACAACGTCGTCGGCTATTATACAATAAACTCACACACACACACACACACACACAGAAAGTATATATTTTTATACTTTTAGAAGAAAACGAATGTTTTTTGTCAAACGAGTGCGCCATGTCATAAAAAGTTAAAAACAGGCGAGCAATAAATTTGGCAACTAAACGGTCAGTTTGAAGATGCTCACTGCCGCTAAAAAGTAAACCACAAAGTACACATATATGTATAAATATATAAAAAAAAAACCAAAGATGAAGGTAGTGTACTCGACTAAGTTTATAAGACTGAAACTTTTATTATGTGTACAGCGTGTACATTATAGTGTTTATGTGTTAAACAAACATATGTGTTATATAAAATATACATAATAATAATATATTGTCCACTGAATTCGGAACTCAGTCAAAGATTCTATTTTATTGTGAATTGGATAAAATCGATCACTTCCGAGAACAAACTTTCGTTTAAGGACATATGTGTATAACGGAGATCGAATAATAATATAATGGTAGTATTGTACAATTTTGTATATCTACATTAAATATAAAACCCTAAATTACAATTACGAGTTTTATTCTTACACATATTTACGTTATACGAGTATGTCGGGATCGCATTTTCTTATTATGTGTCACTTAAATTGCAATTATATAATTCTTCGCGGTAATATAATTCATAGTTCAGACTGTTCAGGGGTAATTTTTTTATTAAAATTGTTATACAATAAACTGATCATAAATGTATTGTTATAAATATATTATTGGAACTTTTTTATTAAATAATTTAACCATTTTAAATTTAATTATATGGTTTCTGTCCACAGAGAAATTAATCTAGTTAATATTGTTTTATTATTTTAAATAAAACACGTTAACCGTCATAAATGTGTTGGTAAGTAAATTGAGCTTTAACATAGCCCACGTAGTGTTAGAGTTATAGGTAAACATTTTTATAAAATTTTCCATCAGACATAATTAATTGTTAATTCAATTTTTAATTTAATTGAACCATGTGACAGTTATCAATAAAATCGTTGTACTTGTATGATAATAAATTGTAATCAATCTGCAGCGAATATCCGTCATCAAAAAAATAATTGTATTAAATGTCTAATAGACACATCGATCGGATTGTGGGATCATCATAGCCGATGATATTATATGGTTTATTTACCTGTATATTGGATTGGTCTGTCCTTGTTTGAACCAGATGACCAACGTGACGCGATCATTTGGAGTAGGTGGAGTCATGTTGCACGGTAAATATGCCACCATACCGGCCACAGCTTCCACGTTAGTGGTGATCACTGAAAACGGTTAAAAAACATATTATTATTTCATTTTTTTTTTATTTCAGTACACTATACACAAAGGTTAGGTTAGGTTTGTATTATCTCGTGACACGAAAGCCGTGTGAACAATTCAATTCTTATTATATATTTAAATGAAACGAAAGCATTTTGATAAGTTTGACTTTTATTTAGGTCTGTTTGTATTAAAATATATTAATAAATTAAAATCAGTTATAGTATTATGTTATATTACAAGTGATTATCTTTATAATAATAAATACTTTCATTCAAATTTGTAAACGTTTTTGAGAACTATATTATTACGTTCGTCGTTAATCAACTGATTTTGAAATAGAGATAACATTGTGATATACACATATTTATGAATGAATGAAAATTTAAATAAATAAACAGCTATGTGTAAAGTAAGATCACTACTTTTTCTTTATAAAATATAAATTTAATTTTATATTTCTTTTTTTTTTAAACTGTACGTGACCTACGGTAATTTAAAAATGTAAAACCATTGTACAAATAGTGTATAATACAAATACATTTTTCTTTTTAAAAATTGCGAAACCAAACGCATAATATCATGTTGACTTAAATTTAATATTGTATTATGGTCCATTAATCGTTACATTTGTTTTTCGACGTCATAAACACTGTTCAACGACAACGAAATACTATATCACACGATTTTTTATCTTGTTAACTTCCACACTAACTTATTTCCGTTTTGACAACAATAATGCAAAAGCCTGTTGTATCTACATTGTCTTAAATTTACTCCTAGCTAGTCGGCATATTACGAGTATAACGAGCCGACGACGATATATGAACATATTATAATCGTTATTATAATCATAACAATATTCAATATCCCTTTCAAGTAAGTTATCTCTGTCGCAGTAAACTATAAGCGGGTATATATATAGGTTTATTACAATTGGTACGAACCAATGGACAAATTAATAAACTCGCGCAAATAATATAATATCTATAATGGCACACCAGCCGTAAACAACGAACAGTAGTTTCTAGTTCTATTTTGAAAATTTTTCGTGTGGGAAACGCATATAAATTATTAAAACGTATATAGATATGTAATTTCCAAAACAATAACTATAAGAAATTAGTAAAAAACGCCGGAGTTGTGGCAGGTTAAATGGTAAATGCTTGTCACCAAAATTATTATTAGCCTGGTGAGCAGTACACAATATCATATTGTGATAACAGTGTCAGTGTGGAAGGTTAATGGTAGTCGTAAATGAGCACAACTTTCACACTCAGATGATAAAAAATCCATTTAGCTCTACTAGAACGATAACGATGTGATAGGTGAAAAATAATAAAAATATCCAACTGAAATACTTTTATAGTGGCCTTATCATTTAAGCTTTGCTAGCTATTTCGATTCAATTTTTAATTAATCAGACATTAACAGTAATGATACAGAATTAATAAGTATATAATATAATTCCAAAAGCTATGAATGAAAATAAAAACTATTGTCTACCTACAGCTAAAAAAATATGTACATCGATATTTATTTTTTCAGGTACGATATATGTGAAAACGTAATTCATTCGGATGTTTGTGAATGTTGTGAAATTGTTTTGTTAAAAACCAAAAAAATCTTTACTTGTCCCGGTTGGTTTCTAATCAAACGTTTAATATATTATCTTTACAGTTTAAACCTAATTATCACAGTTGTCGGATAATGCGCCAATTAATTCACTTTTCAGGGAGCGTCGTATGCCTAATTTTTAATTAGCCTTTTCGACCAGCCGCGAGCCGGTCGGGGGTTTAAGAGAAGGATGGAAAATAAATAAGAATAAAGACCGATAATAAATATTTATTCAAATAAGAATAATAATATAATATATACCAGAGTGGAAAACCCTTAAATACAAATCGTTTTAATAAACAAAAACGGTATGTAATTTTTTTCTTATCTTTTTTTTCCCCCCGATCTTCAGCCAACAACGCAACCTAAATAGCTGGTGCGGCGACCAAGAGGGGTGGGCAATCGCTCAACGTTTTGACGGGCAAACGTTTTTCTTTTACGCCCCAAAGTGCCGACATCAGCTCCAGTGGTGGTGCACACCCGGTCTTCGTCTTAGTAGTCGTTGTCTTCGTTTGATTAATAGACCGACTTTTCCAATTGAGCCCATCCGCCGTGGTCGACCGGAAAAGTTACTCTCTTCGGAGTCTTTCACCCAGTTTCTTTTTCGTTCTATTTTTTTCTCTCCATTATACGGATCCACCCACAACCCCGGCGTTTCAGTCGGCTTTCAAGTGTTCGCTGTCATCACTGTTATTTTCATATTATAATATACATCGTTTTTTTCAAAATAATTCAGATATTTCTTTTAAAAATTTTCTTCTCATCGATTTTTTGAAAATCGAGAAACTCCACGTTACAATGTATTATGTGGCACACAGCTGCTGGTTTGGAAATAAAATGTCAACGAAAAATTCACACTTCATGGTATATATTTTTGAATTTCATTGAAGTTTTCGTGGAAACTCTAATAATACATTATGATACAATATCCAAATGGTGTATAGTGACAATTGATGTATATTAAAAAAATAGCATAATATTTTGTAAAAATAAATAGGTACAAGTAGCGGGAAACTATAGTTACATTTTACTAAAAAAAGGGTTTCCGTGATTGTTTTTTGACAAGTAAAAGTGTATAGTTGTGCTTTTGGACGAGGAATAAGAACAAAATATTTCACTGGTGCATTGGAAAGTTTTTTTTTTCTTTTAAATTTGTCTTCTTTTACTATGATTTAAGAATAATATGATTCAAATATAGATTTTACATTTAATTAAAATTATTCCGTTTAGTCATTTAATTCAGTTACGGCTGATATTTTACTCATAGTTATATTTATGTATTTTAATAAATCGTAAATATTATAAATGAGAAAAAAATAACATTCCATATAATATATATATATATATATATATTATGTGGATATTGAAGTTTCTATAAAATTTATGATGTAATAATATTATTGTAAAATTGAAACAAATTAACAATTGATCTCCACTTCGAATGTACCTAATTTGCCTTTTCAGTACGCCGTGTTATCTCTATTTTTACTATTTACTGAAATAAAATTATTATCAATCAAAATAAAAACTGTTTTGTACTAAGATCGTAGGAACGTCCTCGCCTTCTGTCAAAAAATTAATCCAATAATAGTTAATTATCAATGAAATATAGTACATTAAATAAACAAGTGGATACATTTTAATAAGTTTGATGGTAATATTAATATAGGCATTATTTTTTATAAAACCTATTATCAGTAATAGGATTAAAATAGTGTAATAAGTAAAAAAAATAAAATCAAACGTTGGAAAGTGATTCAAGTAACCGGGTCCAAGTGATTGTGTTCACATTGTGGATTTTGGTAAGATATTTTAGAAAATTCAACTTTTTGTTAGTTAAACTAGGCCTTTTGAGACAGAAAATACAGTTTTTAACTATTTATATTTACAACGCACGTCCACACGTTAGGCTGATTTACAGGCATGAACTATAAACGTGGTATATATGTATGCGACGACTCCATGGTTAGCACCCATTTTACATACAGTCTAGTTCGATCACAGACACAATTTTGCAAACGGCGAAACGAGAGATAAAAATAAGACGTAAAAAATAAAAATAATAATCGTAAATTGACAATATAGCACGCCCAAAACGATGCGTAATAGATAACGCATTTTACAGCCTATATCCTCGTTTTATTACCGATCACGAACATTTGGATTTAATAAACCGTTTTCGATCTTGTATCGATGTTTTTTTTCCTTGTTTTTTGATGCCTCTGAATCAATAATAATATAATTCAAACTTTTTTTTTTCCCATTGGCGGCTATTTAACTTTCACCCTAGGCGGAATTTTCCAATATTATCTATCTACACATAACCAACAAAGAAAATAAATATATCGGCACGAGAATTATACGCACACGCTTTAATAACGCAAAGCTCGATGAGTGTTTATAAAATTACATTCACGTTCGATTGCCAGAAAATGTGTTATTATACCGGAAGTGAGAATTGTCCATATTATCAACTCCTTAATAATTTATTACCAGCACATACATTAGAAAGAGTACTTCCAAATCGATTTTAAATCGAATTTATATAAGACTATCTATTATCGATACAATTTAGTTACAATGTAAACACGATGACTGTAAATAATGGAGTAACGAAGTAGATAATATACCTAAACAAATAATTTTCAGCAACGGACAAAGAAGTAATATATTATTATATTGTTACCTACTCAGGGCTTAAAGTGGGAAAAATTCCAAGGGGGACTAATGACGATATATAGTTTTAAGCGTTCCATCTATCATTTTATGTATTATGTCTAATGCATATAGTATAATATGCAATGTGTAAACAGTGATAATGTAACACATACTCATCCTACTTTTGTCCTTGAAATATGTTCAAATTTGTAATTTATTTCATGAAAAATTTAAATCAAATATAATTTTACATTTTTGAAAATAACTTATGTTTTATAAAAATTTAATATTTTTTCTCATAATATTCTGTTGTAAGTATTAGTTTTCTTTATCTAGACAAAAAATATTTAAACCATAAAAACGTAGTGTTTTTAATGCTATAATTATTGCACAATAGAACATTTTATTTCTACGCATGGTGGGGTGAGCATACTTAAAAAATCACACATTTACACTTTACGTACTATATGAATATATGAAACTCAATTTTACATTAGTTAATAAAGATTTATTTAAACAAAAAAAAAACAGTCATAAATATTTAAATATAAAAAAAAGTCAGTTTGTCTACAAAAAACTGTAGACAAACTGAGATATTTATGCTGAAAGAGTTTTTGATAAAATCGATATTGTTCTTTTCTTTTTTTTATAACGCAAAAATAAGTTAACTATAGATATTAAATTGTCCTAAAGTATTATTGACAACTTCGATTTTAAAACTTTTTGGAATATTTAAGATTGTTAGTGTTATTTATAGCTATTATAGATTTGTTTAATTTTTATTTGGTATTCTTTTTTAGTAGAAAATTGAGTTGTTCTCATAATATTTTAAAAATATGAATAATACATAGGTAAAATTTCCTTTTTTTTAAGCATTTTCGATTAAAGCTTAACAAATTTAGCCATTTAAATGTAAAATAACGATTTTTTTTCTCTGGAATAATTATGATTTTAGTTGTTTGTTATTTTAGTCGTTCAATTTAAATATTTAAAAACATATTAATCTCAGATTTTCGTTTTAATGTGGTTACAAGGACCACTGTTTACTATCCATTTATATACTATATAAATTATACAACGATTTAATTGATTATTGAACAGTTTTTCACAGAACTAGTTTAAAATTAAAATACTATACAACTCTCGCCGTGATCGTTAACAACGCGCACCTCTCGACAATCACAGAAATTGCCAATATAATCATATTGTTTCGGTGCAAATCATAATTTGAGAACAGAGGGTCGTACACTCCGAATAATTATACGTGGATCTATGACAGCGGACTATGATGTCGTAATTTTATGCCCGCTCAAAAATCGGCATATTATGTTCTAATACACGCGCGGGATCCCGATTTCCGGGGCTCGTTCGACCGTGAAAATTGATTTACCGTAAAACTGCCCGTTTGAGCATGACCTTTTTTGTTTCCACTATTATAGCCCGTTCGAATAGGTACAGGTCATCACATAACTATTATAATATTACATAAATTGTAATTCGGACGAAAAAGTTTCACGTGATGCAATATTGTTTCGGATCGTTCGGGTGAGCGCTTTTAAAATTCAAACTATTTGATCAGTTATAATAATATTTTGATATTTATTTACGTTTCGGTTATAGCTGATACCTATAATACTCACAACATAGTTTATAATTCATTTTAGTCATGTAGACTTATTTGTACTCATTTCGTCCATCGTTACATTTTACCAATAATACAACCACCTAATAATTTTCATGTCGAAGTTCAAAAGGCTTTTTGATATTATACGTTTTACTATTGCCCTGCAGTTTAATTCTTGCCATGTATATATTTTTATAGTTTCCGTTGCGCGTTCGGTTACATTATTACCGACGCCGCCGCGCCGCGTAAATACGATAATATTCAACGTAAACATCATGTTTATAGAACGAAAAGTCAAACCAGGAACAATAACAACCTTTGTCTCGGGAGACAATCAAAAATTATCCATACAAACATAATGTTTTATTTACTTGATTCGTAAGAATCGTACATTTAATACGTACGACGCGTGATATCATCATATTAAAATACATTGTTATATTTTCTTTCAAGTGATTATAAATATTTAATTTAATATTATATTTGTTCAACTCGTGGCTGATAAATATATGTATACTTAAAAGTAATTATTTAACTTTATGGTTCTTTCCAGCGCTCGCCTACGACATCGTTATACATTATAACAATACATTTTGCATTTAAATTATAATAACCACACACGCTTTGTAAATACGTTAAAACTTCGAACATATATATTTTAATTAACACATTTTCCATGGTTATTTCGTTATTTTTTCGAAATAATGTATTTTAATTAACGCATTGTTTGAAAAATGATTTTAAAAGTTTGGTTATTGTTCGCCTTTTCTTTTTGTTAGACACTGAACTCATTAAT
Organism: Rhopalosiphum maidis; assembly: GCF_003676215.2. NCBI lineage: Eukaryota > Metazoa > Arthropoda > Insecta > Hemiptera > Aphididae > Rhopalosiphum > Rhopalosiphum maidis. The sequence continues at coordinate 32,516,635 of NC_040879.1, forward strand.
GAAATATATTTACCAACGTTGTCAATCAATGTTAGGTACCTACGTTTAAATAACTAAATAATGAAATAACTTTGTTTTTTTTTTTTTTTTATCCCTAACAATAGAGCGTAGATATACCATATAATACAACAGTTGTACTACTATACTGCATTCAAATTAATTTACGTAATTTTGTTAATGAACTGTTTAATTAAGTTGTTGATCATTTTAGTTATAAATTAATTTTAGCTTTGTTCATTAATTGTGTTAATGTGCAATTTTATTTCAAAATATATAAGTAATATAGGCATTGACTATAGAACTATAATTTATTAGAAACAAGTTAATAAGTTAAAAACATTGTAGTTTTTATTTTAATTAATAATAAGCATTTAATTAGTTATAAATGCCAATACAATATTATCAAATGACTACTATTGAAAACGATCATGATTAAAAATTACTACTATTTTTTTCATATGAAAAATAAATACTAAATGAACTTTAAAGTTATTCAAGTAATAAAATTGATCATTTTCTAATCGATTATACATTTTATAAATTATTTAATTTAAAAATATGGAAAACCAGACCCATTTTTATGAAATTTATCATATTTATAAGGATCAAAATGAACAAAGTAGGGCATATTTTTATTGCATGACTTATATCTTAAACACCGATAATAAAATTAACGTTGATGATATAATCTGGTATTTAACAGTAATAATTAAAAAGTCAAATTTGGTAAAATAAAACTTTTAATAAATGGACAATTTTAAATCATTGATTTTCACAGTTTTCTATGCATTTGACTTTTTAACGATGAAATATTAAGTATCAGCGTTTTAGTCTATGATTAATAACATGAATTGTATAATTGTAAAACAAATTTCAGATAATGTTCAAAACTTTTAATAGTAAATTATTCCGAGCTAGATTCTGAATCGTTATTTCAAATTAATGAGTTACTGATGAGTATACAAATGGAATATTTTAGTTGTTGTTGTTCCTATGCATTATAAAACAGATACAAACATTTGAATTTTTTTAAAATAATAAATTATATTACAAATAATATGACAAAGCGTTATTGTTTTTTTTTTCTTAAGCGAAATTCTAGCGTAGGTCAAAGAAAGTACCTATCAGACAATTTACATATCAGTTGCCTATCAAAACCACAGAGATGTTAGCATTAAAAAATAATAATAATAACATTTTCAAGAACGCATAATACTGCTTAATACTGCGATAAACATAATATATTTATTATTTACATCACATCATATTGAATATCCGCACGCTATATTGCTATTACGAGGAATTCGGCGAAACAGTTGATATTAGCATATTATTATACTATACCTACGACGTAAACACGAGTTTCCAATATACCCGGTAACCGGTTACACACACCCATATTTAACAAGAAATTTATACTGTACAGTATATATTACGCATGGACTCGTGTGCGTAATACGATTGGCGCCGGCCGTCGACGACGACATTATTCCCCTGTCGGTCGGTCGTGAAATACTATACGTACGCACATAAAATTATACATGTAAGTAACGTGTATATAATATGTATATAGGAAATGTCGAAATCGGTTCAGGACGACTGCGTTCGTGACGAATCGGAATTGGCCCCCATTTGCATTCCAATATGTGTCAACAATACGCGCCGAACGCCTCTCCTGAAACTTTCTCATACAACGCGAAAAAATGAATTTGTCGTATTTCGCTTTTCTCGTTCTCTCGCGACTTCCACGCCCTTACCTCCACCGCACCGAGCATCGACGAGCCCCGTCACGCCAAGTCGGTCGTACTTAAATCGAATAGCAATTGCACATACGAAACTCCCACGGATCTTCTTATTCACCGTCACTGACAATGAATGGAACGATTTTTCGATTGTTGTATTTTATAATAATATAATAATATGATTTGGAGTCGGCGTCGGTCTATAATACGATAAACAGAATACTCGAGGACGATAGACATAATTCTAGTATTGCTGGCTCAGAAACAAAATGTCCTACCATGTCATTAAAATAATAATATAATATTTTGTTTCTCGAGCACACATAACGTGTACATATATATTATTGTTATCATTACTGAGTCTGCACGTACACGAATAAATCATTGCATTTGGTTGTAATACGACGCTAATCCTCTATATTAACGTCACATTGGCCATGCGATTATTTAGATTATATCGACCGTATATTATGATATTGTGAATAGATATTAATATTAGTCTACGCATCAATAATTGCATGTGTATACATAAGTACAGTCCAAAAGTTTATGGTTTTTTCGCCTCATCAAAAGTAAGCTTATTACAGTTATAATAGTAATGCAATCGACATTGTATTGGAATATTAAATCGCAATCGAAAATGTATTTACTGTTGGCATATTAATCCATCTGTCCTTGTAAATAGATTTAAATATTCCCCCGTTTACGTAAAGAAAACGTTGGTAAGTGTAATAATATATTGGCGGAGAAAGGACAAAAATGGAACTAGCAGAAAATTAATTATATCTCCGACGAAGATGTAAGCCTTAGATACACAATCCCATCATTCACTACTGCAGGCACTCCACATCAAATCTCTTTCTCCCTATATATTTCGCCCCCAAAGCGTCATCCCAAATTAATTATTTTATCGAAACTATATTATTCTCAGACACACAATTCCTAAAAGGTTTTCCCTGGCTGACGGAAAAGAAGAAAAAAATTGAGCGAACGATTCCAATATTGGCAGAAATGTAGTCTCGTTTCTTTCGCATTTGCAGGTTTTTTGGAAATTGCCTTTTCCGTGATTCACTCAGTTTAAAGGAATGGCGTGTTGTCTTTCTAAATCCCAAGGTAATAGACCGTTGTTATATAAATATCAAGCTTGGTTTCCAATAAGTTATCTTGAGCTTTCACTCACTTTTGACGAGAAGTGTCTATATACACACACGCACACACACACACATACACACACACACACACACACACACACACACACACACACACACACACACACACCACACACACACACACACACACACACACACACACACACACACACATCACATCACATATACAAATATTATACTTAATAAAACCAATCAAGTCCAATGGAACAATAATATAATATTTCGTCAATTTTTTTTTTTTTTTTGATCGAATATTTTGCGACGAATACAAAACGAAATGGATTATGTTCGATTGTTGTTAATTAGTATAGGCCGTGTATTATACGTGGAACATATTATTGTTGTCGCTCCGAAGGAATTTTGGTTTTGTTTACAACATTTTAATAATATATAACTGGTTACAACTGTTTTTTGAAACGAACGACGCTTGAAAGATTTATTAGAATTCGTACAGCGGCCATAAATTAAACGTGATAATTTAAACTTTAGTACGCTGCACAGTATTCACATGTATAATTAATGTCTGAGTGATCTCCCGTAGACGATATAGAATACTTATCAAAACGGGAAGTAGTAACGCTCTGTATATCTGCAAGTAAGAAGGTATCGTGACTCGTAAGAATATAGACCAGAAATGCGCGGTTGGAAATATTAATTTAATTTCACCAATGAATCAATTCATGCGACGACCGATGACGAGCAACCGAACATCAAAAATATCCTTTGAATAAAATACTATTATTGAAACGTGGGCGACTGTCGAAATAAAAATATTGACGAAAGAAACTGAATTACTGCACACAGTAAGTATTATACAGGTATCCTATTATCACACGCAATTAATATATTTATAGCACATATATCGTTCGTTCTAATACCATCATAAAGATATTCACAAAGAGCAGTTATAAGTATACGATATCGAGGTTTGTTGTATTTACAATTCAATGTTATATTACGACGCACAGTCAAATATTTGCGTGAAACTACCAAACGTTTAAATAGCATTTATTTATCTTTCTCGTTGAAATGTGTAATATTACTTTTAAACGGTTGGAGTTAAATGTACATCTAAGGACGTCACTGGTTGTATATTATTTAATGTACCCGACCTTTGAGTTTAAATAGTTATTATAACTTTTATGTATAATTATATACACTGAAATGGAACACCGTAAATACAAGGTAACATCCCGACTTCTCTTGTGGTAAACAATACTGAAAAACATTGAATCACTGGAGGGACCCTCTGAATGTATACATTAAAATAGATGAAATAAATTACATTGACATAAATACATTTTCTTTAAAAAGACAAATTGAGAAATCGTCTAGTTCGTATCGTTTTCAATTTGTTATACTCTCTATAATTTTATTAAACTATTTATGACTTTTAATCTTAATATTGTTATATTATCTTCTTATCATTATCGTATTGGAAATAATATTATGTAACACTATTTCATCAGTTTCCATATATCAACTAATAAGATAAGTAGTTACAATGCGTATTGCCATCAGTGTTATCTTGTCACACTTGACAGTTAATACACACACACCTAAACTTAATTTTGGTAACAAACCAATGTATTGTCAAATACCTTATACCACATACCACTGACACTGGATCCCTCACAGCCACTGCAATAACAATGCGATAAGAAAACAACAATTCACAACTCACATGATGATGACAGAGATTTTGAAGTTTGCTCTCTTACGTTTCGGACTTTATGAAAAAAATAGCCTCTGATGCAAGAATAGATATTCTTTTTTAAAAATCTTTTTTCCTGACATCTAACATATCAAGATAAGCCGTAAACATAGATCTTTGACTGGGAAAGAATTTTGTTAACAACTAATTGCAATTACTATTAAAACCTACTATTTCAGTAATGGATCAATATCCCTCCCACTAAAAAAAAACTTTTTTCTAGAACTCACAATTATATGGCCACGTACATTTTTTTTATCTACTCATATTACTTAATCTGTTTAATTTCTATTGAATTTAAATCATATTATTTTATATGATCAATATAAATTAAAAATAATGGTCATTTAAATATTCACAATTTTTTTATTATATTCTTTAATATATTTAAAAGTTAACTTAGTCAGAAATTTGGAGTAAATCAGTAGCCATATAATATAATTATTCAATATTTATATTATTTTTGTATTATCATTATTTATTAATATTACATATAGTGGTCGTTTGAGTTGATCTTCAGCCACAAAATACATTATAACATATATTATATTAATAGCTGTATTATTATAATTTCTTTATTATATTTATTTTAAAAAAATGGAATAAAATACAGTTTAGCTAATATGTAATACCGTGTGTGAGGTTGTCGAAAAGAAAATAACGTTATAAAAAAAATACAAAATTAATTAATTTTCTAATAAAACTGCGGTGTTCCGTAATAATAAAATCAAAATAGGAATGAAAATTGTTGTAGACACACATTAATAATGTTATAGTAAAGATATAATTTTTATAAATATATTTTACGTCAAATATTAAAGATTGATAAGATTCTAAATTTTTTTTTCTGATAATTTAAACAGATGAATATTATATTTTCTTAAGAAAACTTTTTCTACATTATGAGATTAAGAAAACTTTAAATTATACCAAAGAGTTATTTATAAACTTTAAAACTAGATCCTAAATAATATTGTTATAGAATATTACATATTACGAAAATGATTTTCGTAGTACAGTTTATTAGATGAGTAATGTATTAACATATATATATATATACATATTATTCTAAAGACAATATAATACGCTTTTAAGATTTAATCACTATTTTTAGTATGTTAACTATAAAAAAGCGAACAAAAATTAAACGTCTAGTTAAATTGATATATTATTATACGGTGTATAGTACGGTACATTCAAAATTTAAAAATTATAGGAAAAACGTGATATAAACAGCATTTAAATACGTGAACAAACTATCACTCGTTAAAAATAATGACATATATTTGGGTATAATATAGAATAACCTATAGCAAAAACATGATTGTATAGGTTAAACGTGATAAAACATAACTTTTGTTCGAATTAAAATAGTTTAATGAATTTTCCATGAACAAAAACTGCGCCACTTCAGTATTCATAAAACGTTGAATTTCGTTTTAACGCGAACTACACAAAAGTTTTAATCATAATAATTAATAACTCTTAATATTATTTTATAAAACACTTCTATTGAATCTCGATCATCGCGTATAATATAACTTTACTCAGTCGATTTTCGTCTGATCGTTTTTGTTTTTAATAATAATAAACTTTACGCAAATCTAAGGGATCACATTTTTGCAAATAAAAAAAAAAAAAAGCAACAATATATATTAACTATTTTTGTTTTTAGTTTTTTTTTTTTTTTGCCTACGTTATAATAGCATTATTTATTGAACTTTCACTTGTATTTAATTGAATTGTCTACTGCAGAATACATATATAAATAAATAAGTCACAAATAAGCTGAAAATTTGTAGTTAATACAATTTTTAATTTAAATTAAATCCAGCTTAAGTGGTTTCCATAACCTTTATGTTTAAATTTATTCGTACCGTTTTTATTTTTTAAATGATGGATATGCTACCTTTTAGTAGATTTATCAAATAAAATGTGCATTGATTTTTTTCCTGACATTAAACTTGAGTTTATTTACTTGTATTACCTAATAATATATTATCTTATAATAGCTAATTTAATATTTTTGTTTGTCCTAAAATAAATGTGTGTTTTTGTTAACATATTATTTTTATGATTTAATAAATTAATACATTACAATATTAATAATTTATTCTACAACTGAGTTTATTACTTTCATTGGAATATTTTGACAAAACATTTAATTGATTAATGCATAATTTATGTATATACGATATTAGCCATTTTTTTTAGCTCGATATCATTAGATTATTGTTGGTTGTTTTACCTTGTTGAAAAAAAGGAACCTAAAAATTATATTTTAATGGATTTCGATTCAACAGAAAAAAGTACTCACCTGGGGGTACCTTTATAGAGCACTCAATATTTTATAATAGTATTATATTATGTTATGAGATCGATTAATACATTCTTATTTTTCCAATTATACACAGATCACAACTATAAGACACTTAAAAGAAAAAACTATGTAATCAATAATCATAATATGATAGATCTATTTATGGATGTGTATGTGTGTGTGTATCTGTTTTTTTTTTTTTTGTTACATATACTTCTGACAAACACAATATACATATAATAATTAAATATACAGCAATTGAATTAAATGTTGAAAAATGTTTAAAATGAACACGAGTAAAGAAACTTTACAATACTTACAATTTGTTGATAAATAAATAAATTTGGCACTTCTAAATCATTGTTTAGTTAGTCAAACCTTTATTATTTTCCGAGCTATGATGTACGTGGTACCGTTAAGCTATAATGTATTGGCAATGTATTCAGAAAAATAGCATAATATATTCAATATTTTCATATCATTTAAATCACATGTTCCCTTGCGACCATATTTATATCATTTTATAATACTCAGTGAACAAATGTATTATAATAATGCACAATGGTGAGGTTTACTGCATTAAATCTAAATTATTTATATGAAAAAATAGAATATTTAGCGGGAATATAATAAAAAGTGACAAAAAGTGATCTGTGTATATTGTATGTTCTAAAATATGTACGTTAAAATTGTATTACGATACAAATATACTACCTAATTGAAATATGAAACTATGGCTGATAGTCAGGTGTGCTATGGCTTTACAACGCGATGAATACAATTATATAGAAGGTATTAAATTTAATACATAATATCAATACACCAACCTCTTCAATGGCTATAACAGTATAATATGAGGTCTGATTTTCACAGACAGACAGACAGACAGACAGATCGGGGTGGTTTTCGCCAAATCATTTATGGCGTATGATACAGTGAGTTATGATAAATATATTTTTTTTAATAATTAGATATATGAAAAGCGCACCGTTGATTGTTATTGCTTATACACTTATGTCGATCGCTGAGCATCAATTCTGAATAAGATTTCTTTACCAGTTTTCAAATACCGGATCGGTTAAATGTTTTTCAATGCAAATTCTAATATTTCCGTTTGCTAAAGTATCCCAACAAATCTGAAACACTTAATTTATTTCAAAACAAAATAATTGAAAACGTAAGCAAAATACACAACGTTATTTCAAAAGATTTTTAAACGATACGTTATTTGGAAGTGATTTAAATAAAATAAAAACAATAATTTCATTAAAACATTGTATGCTGTGGTTAAATTGAAAAAAAATATTGTGATTTTTTTTTTAATATTATAAATTATTATTGTATGTACCTACTACTGTTTTACTTTAACCAAACAACGTAAAACATTTTTACGGAATAGCGAAAACGACCTTATATGTTTGTTGGATTGAAACGTCATATAGGAAAAAAAATGTCTATTATTTTATTGTAAAACAAAGTTTTCCGAATAACTGTGTGTCGCAGAAAACTAACTCGTCAAGTTTGCACGCATTATTTTGTAGTACCTATCTTCATTCCTAATCTCGTTAGTGCCTCGTATCGTCTGACAAGTATCTCGCACAAGACCGTGAGCATGTGTGTGGTAGTTTTTGGAATTTTTATTTTTTTTTTATCCACCTTTAAAAATTGTATTTTTATCGCGATTGATTTTGTTTATGCTCTCCGACGGCGGGTCACCTCCGCGGAAAATCCGTATAGGTATATACACCGGTTTAGAACGATATAGCCATTACGTATAAATTATGGTTATATCATATTATTATTATTATTATTATACGACGGTAAGACCGCCGTGGAGAATAAACGATTATTATACGCATTTCGACCACCCCAATGCAAAATTCGCGCACGAACCGTCACCGTCTCGCTTTTATTTAATAGTAATAATAATATGATCCCGAGATAAATATTATTTTATAGGCTGTTAGTGGAATTATATTGAAAAAAAAAATGTATATACACACGCACGATGATAAATTATTATAACGTACAGAGCGTATATATATATACACACACACACTCTAAACGACAAATTGCCTTTCGATATTATATCATCGTCGTCGTACTCCGCCGAGGCAAAAGCTTTTCTTCTTAAGATCTGCCGCCACTCCAGAGCATGCCGACCTAACACGACCGCCGCCGCCGTATTGCATATCCATTATACCGCTACAGACTTCACCCCCTCCGCCAATGGTTTCCCGTTCGCGAAGTAATATATATATATATATATGTGTGTGTGTGTGTATGTGAACATGACGTGTGTGTGTGTGTGTGTTTTGTATACGCGCGATTAGTATACGGGCCCGTTATTTTTTCCAGATGATTTAAAGTGTCATTACGTATAAAGGGTAATTCGGACGGGATGACGGGCGAGCGCGCTCTCCCGGATAAATAAAAAACGAACCCCGTTCGGAAGAATTTTCATTTTTTATTTCATTACACGATACGCGCATATACGAGCGTTTTTTTTTTTTTTTTTTTTTTGGCGTGTGAAAATTAGAGCGAATCATCGTCTCTCGACGCGCGTTAATATAGTATATGCAAATTCACCGTAAAAGGGACAAGGTTTTAGGCGTCGCGGGCTAAAAGGGAAAACTCGGATATAAAGAAAATAAGCGTGCGCATAATATATTATATGCGTCGTTATGATATCGTTTTATATAATATTATGCATCTCACCCGAACCGGGTCGTATTGAAACCGTCCGTCAGCTGGCTGGCTGGTTGGCGGATTGCCGGGGACGTGATGGGGGGGGACTGGAGTTATTTTTTTCTTTACATCGACGATGCCAATGTATTTTAATAATATTGTCGTGCAAATGAGTATCATAACAGCTGATGGTATGACGCGTTAACCATTCGCCGTCATACGCGACGACATAAACACATTAGACATTTAAAGAGAAAAAAACCTTTTCCTTACAGGCGCATAACTTTTTATAAGTGTATATATACGATTATATAATATGAATATACGTATTTTAAAAATAATATGACATGAGAGTAGTTGGCGACTAGCGAGATTTTTTTCATTTTATTTAATTAAAAGTGATTGTTTACAGAATTTCAGGTCTAAATACAAAATTTTTTAATAAATATGGATTTAAGTAGTAAATACATATTTTTTGCTATAAATATTGAATGTTATATATACGAAATATCTTTAAATAATACATAAATAATGTTGGATTAAGTATTTTTCATCAACAAAGAAATCTCTGTCTCTATCACTCACTCCCTCTCTTTCTCTCTCTTGGATTGTATTTTCTGTTCTTCATTCCCGTGAACGAAAAAAACTAAAGCGCCATCATATTCATAATCACTCATGTATAAACAAAAACTGCGAGTGCGTTTAAAAAAAAAAAAGTTTTTTTAAATATATTGAATAAATTGAACAAATAAGTTGGTGAACATGATGATGATTTCAAGTTTTTGGTTTCTTTGAATACTATATTATATTATAATATTATACCGATGAACATCAATTGTATGCAACCGCCGGGTGCAGCAAGTTCCACGTGAGTATACAATCGTATTATATTATTATCAAGATTTCACTATGCACACTATATAATAATTATAATATATAATCAATCAAACTATATAAGTTAATGACAAATATCGATAAAACAAATCGAAACCGTAACTGGAATCATATGGCAATGACAAAGGTAATTAAAAAAAAAAATACAACATACAAAATCACAATGTAAAAATAAAAATGTCGTGTAGTTAATAAACGCGGTAATATATTGCTCGGTCATTTATGCCGTGTTTGCAGATGGGCTTATTAAACTGTGCGCCGTGTGATTTATTGTAGCCCAAACAAAGTATAATATGTGAATGGGAGAGGACATAAATTGTTTTTCTTCTTTTTACAAATTTGATTTTTGGTCTGATACGTGCTCTTCAAATGATAAATGTAAGGATTGTACTTGATTCATTTGTATCATGTGCGTGATAAACATAATAAAATGCTTTTCTTCAGAGGTGGTCGTAAAGACTGTAAACGTTGTAAACGAATATTTTTTAATTAGACGTTTGACAATTACATTTTCTAAACTTTTCGTTTTAATTCCAGGTACATGGAATATTTAGAAACGTATCTAATTATATATAGACATTTCAGATATATTTCGTTATTACTATATTTATAGGTTTCGTTATTATTGTTCAGTTAAAAACAAATCAATAATATCATATTATTATAATATTGAATAACTAATAAAGTGGTACTTATTTAATAATTTTTATAGAAAATAAATCCTTAAGAATATAATTGTTTTTAAGCTATATTTTATATAATATTTAAAATGAAAATTATTCTAATTTATTCAGATTAAAATAATAACTATATGTCTTGAAAGTTAAACGTGTGAAATACATTATTTTGTCGAATTAGGTATAATTATCCTTTCACTCTGTACAATTATTGAACCAAATTGTATTCTTAATTATTAATTAAATCATATTATAAATAATTTTCGTTTTTAGATTGTAGATATCGTATACATATATGTATATCTTAAAATTCGTTTTATTTAACTGGCACCTCAACAAAAATAAACATTTTATTGTGTTTTGAATAAATTGTAGTAACATAAAAAATAAAATAAATAAACCGTAATTAATATTATATTTCTGGAATTTTAAAACAGATCTCTTTATTTCGGCATACGTTTTATATGGTACACGTGAAATTATTTCAGCGACCACTAATCACAATAATTGTATTATAATTTTGATTTTACAAATAATTGTTAATTTTTAATCATTTGTGTAACACGTAAAACAAACATACAGTCATCGAGTCACAAGTTGGACATGTCATCAGGTCTACACATTTACATGACAATATGACGTTAAAATAATGTGTACAAGCGTATTATCCGATAGTGTATGTAATAACCATTGGGTATATTATGTATATTATTTAATATTGGATTAACATTGAACGATGTGTGATAATAAAATAATATCGTTCGTAACGGTTCGGAGTATCTGCCATACCGCTCGGGCGGAAATCGCTAGCTATGCACACCCGACCAATGATAATATATAATGCCACTATCTCCAGTGTAATTTACTCGCAACGGTATGTGTGTGCGACGGATACCTGGCGGGCGCGGCTGCTTCTCCGAGGATCACCGCGTGGACGTCGGACCGCGGCGGTCAGTCGGTTGTAAATCACAACGAAAAGTAACCTCCTCTCCGTCGCAATGACCTAACACGCAAACACACACATACTTATTTAACCAGCGCGTGCAGGACACGGCCATTAGTTTTCGGTGGTCCCGTCGTCCGGCCCTAATCACCCCGCCCGGAGACTTTCGAATGCTCTCGTGTGTATTCTCCTCGCGCGGCTATCGAAAAAAAAAAAACGAAAATGTTTATTCAAGAGAACGAAATAAATAATAAATACGTAGTTATACATATATATATATATATATAATACGATATGATATTATTATAATGATATAATATTACGGTATTCCGTGCGTCGCGTATCGGTCGTCGCAGGGCCCGAGCTCGGCGGCGGCACCGGAGAATTACAATAAATTCCGAATAACCCGCGATTAATCATCACTGTCCGGTCGCGTAAGTACGGCTGGCAGTGCGTCCAACGTATATAATATATTATCATATTATTATCTCATACTATAATATGGTACTGCGATACCCTCGCACCGCCACGCGCATTTGTTATTCATGGCTGTAGACCGGCGGCGGTGGGGCGGCGACCCGGCTCAACGAAGACGTCGCACATCATACGATATGATTACCATTATTATTATTATTATTATTATTATTATTGTCGTTATTTTTATTGTGTTGTTGTCCATAATGCACTGCAGACGATTTCGGTATAACGACCTAATGATTATTAAGGTAAATATATATATATCGTTACGACATTGGATATGTGAAAAAAAAAATACGTATCGTCATTATTAGCGTCACTGAGGATCGGATTAACGCGTGAGCACGTGCCTTTGATTAAATTTTTGACAAGGTAATTTTCTTTTTAACGCGAAATGAATGTTTGTTAAAGCTTCAATATTGCCAGGAATGAAATAAATAAATGATATCAACTTTTTTTTTTTTACGGGCAATGAAATTTGATCTTGATATGCCATATTGACAGTTATGACTTCAAAATTAATCATTTGTATATAGGTGTCCATCGGTTTTCATAAAATAATATAGAAAATACAATTGTTTTTTTACTAAAAGACTTATGAATTATAATTCTTATACGTAAATTATTTTACCTATGTTTATATTTTGCATTTAATTTTAGTCAAATTATAATTTCTAAAATATATATTTGTATTCAAAAATTAAAACGATACAATTTAATGAAAATTAATGTTTGTTTTTGTTTGACTAAAATATCCATAATGGTGCTTATTATTTTATGAGAATACCGAGTTTTCAACAAAACAATTTTTTTTTTTCAAGAAATAAGAAAAAAAAATGCGCCCGAGTTCATTAGTCAGCATAATCCAGTTCTGATCGTCATAATAATATATCATTCGCGAAAAGAACATCGAGACAGCGGTGCGGGAGAAAATCTATAATACGTACACACAATCGCCACCACTTCGACCCTCCCCGAAAAGAACTGTCCGATTACTCCGATCCAAAATATAACATAAAATGTTCGTAGAAGATAAACGTGACATATTATATTCGTTTGTCAGAAATGTATTATCGTATTTCACTAATAACTAATAATATACTTCAAACTATTTATATACAGCCAATGTCGATTAAATATACAGGCTGCAGACGACCATCGGATATTATTATCATAATAAATAGCGGTAAACATCTAATTATTTCAAACGTGCACAATTTATGGACAAATCAGTCTAATGCCATATCGGAATTTAATTAAAACGACGTCGACAAACCGTTATCGTATTTCACTCAAGTCCATTATATGGAGACTAATACAAACACATAAATTGAACGGCACGACCTGAAAAATTGACAAAGTTTTGAAATATACATATACATTATATTATTTGCCTCGTTTTAAACAGACGTGGCTGGTGTTCTCGAATACGTGTATCCGCAATCCACATGGACATAAATTTGTGCCGATTTAAATTTCACGAGTTAATCACTAATCGAAATCCACGCTGTTCAATTGAAAATTCCATTTATAAATCATCAGCGCCGTGCGTAATTGTAGGCCTGCTGGTTCGGTTCAAATATTCACATCAATTCGGTGTTTTAATCACAAAGCACTTACTTAAACATTGATTAATCTAATAGCATTCGACAGTCAGACGTAACCGCACGACTTTATCAATACCACCTATTATACGAAGTTCTATGCATATTTGATTCGAAAATAATAATATAATCTCTGCACGCACTTGGTTTCCGTTTATGGTTTACCAGTATTTCTCGTGCGACAACATGAACAATATTTGACATGCGGTTCGTCTGTACTTACTTTAGTCTATCATCTACAATACTATGATTTAATACTATGTATATGACTATCAGTGTACTAACGTGATAATCATAATACAAATTGATGATGTATTCCAATCGTAATCACCAATTTATTGTAATTTTAAATATTCGTTAAAAATGTTAAGACACGACTCACGAGGAAATAATTATTGAAATGATATTGCAAACATTACAACTCCATTAAACCCGTGAATAGATCATCGAGATTAGGCACGTTATTTTTGGGTCATCGATTATTAATATTAACAAAACACTCGTTGCACGGCGTCACGTAAAAAAATATAAATTATGCGTAGATTTTCGAGTGTATTAAAGGATCTGTTTAATAAATTCAACAGTAAAGTATACTAAAATGCATTTAAAAGATACATATTATTGTTTTGGACACAATAATGTGAACGAGATAAACAAATTTTCTAAAAAATAACTTGTTTGTTTATCATGTATTTTTCTCCTTTATTTTAATAACTTTAATGTGTAATACATTTATTGAATATTGAGCAATATTGTATGACGTAATTGTTTAAAATCATTATACGCTTATTGGCGTGTATAAACGCGAACTGTAATGCTATGTATCACTATATGGAAGATTAAAATTCAAATGAATTGTTATTGCTAATCAAAAATTTAAAATGTTGAAAACAATTTAAAACCGATCGTTCAAATAGGACACCAAATTATTAATTTCATGTTAATGGCGTAATACTAAAATATAATAATATGTTTCTTGTGGACTTTCAGTTGATTGTATTAAAACGTTAACGCTCGAACGGTATCTGATCGATCGCTCGTCAAATTATAATGCATATTTTATTTTAATGCAGTTAAAATATCACACAAAACAGTACAGAAGTCTTTGTAAAGCGATGGTGTTATTATCACATGCGATGGTTACCGATACTATTATAATCACGTCATTGATGCAAACATTTAACCGATACCTGGATTTTCGATAAACCCAGTAAGGGCTAAAACTATGCGATGTACTATTATCATCCACCAGAACAACACCTTGGGTTGCTTTGTGGATGTCGTTCTGTTACATAACATATATATAAAAAAAACCCGTCTTGTTTTGCATAAAAATAAAAATCATAATATAACAGCGATAAAATGATAAAATATCGTCAACTATTGCGGCTAGGTGGATTTCGGTACATACTCGGTTATAGTTATCGTAGACCCGTGTAATAGACAACGACATGGAATATTAATTCGTTCGATATTTACTATAGTTCGTTTCGTAAAGAAATGTTCATAATGTACGTACACAATATTATTTCCGACACCGATTTTTGCCTAGGTGATCATTACACTGATCGTGTTATTTTCTTTGGCGATTCAAATAGGTACCATTAATTTCAATTGTAGCAATATCTACCATTTTACCACAGGAAAAAAAAAAGAGTAGCGTATTTATATAAAGCTACATAAAACTTTGATTTTATTCGATATCATCATAGTCATAACTAATGGTACTCGTACTTATTACAAAATGAAAACATGCATTGGTTTTAAGGGGTCACGAATCGTTTGGTGAGGTGGGTAGAACCGACCTAGTTGTGTGTGTTGTTTTTGCGATAATCACGTTTACACGTTTTATGCTACAATCTCGAATATGTTGAAGTATCATACCCATTATTACACGCAAAATCAAAATAAATGGTGTGTATTATATTATTATTATTATTATTATTTTGTGGTCCAAACAATTCCGATCACGTCGAATATTGATTATTACAATTAAAATATAATGTCTGTAATAAAACAACCGTAATACAAATTCAAATATTTTTACTCTAAACGATATCATCGCCAACGATTACTAAACTGATTAAAACTTAGAATACGTAATTAAACTGGCAACCATGGAAAAATATAATTAGAGTACTCTGCAGATTATTATTCGTTATTGTTTACGATTAATTTCGTAGACAACGGCTAATTGCTGTTCAAACTAATCAATACGTGTAAATAATAAATTAAAAAAAAAAAAAAAAAATCACCATTTAACCAATGTTTAATTTATTCAGTAGTCGTCATCTCTCTTTTTTCCAATTTTATTTCTTTTAATCCAGCAAGTAAATATATAAAACTCATTTATATTTCAATTGTTCAATTAATTTATATGCAATTGAAATCATCGTCGTAACTCAATCAGTTATTTTTAAAGTTTTTAGACGCATCAATTACACCGTTTGTAATTTCCACATATTTTCAATTTATTATACGGATACACGATATTGGTTTTAAAATTATTCACTGTGTACACGATTAACACATTTCATATTCATATAATACAATAAATTGTATATAATTATTCTAAAATTTAGAAAATACATTTATTAGAATCGGAAAAATTTAATTTTTTGAAACTTAAAAAACTGTAGATAAATAAAATTATTTTTAAAATATTATAAAAGCATAAAAGGTAATAAATATATTGTTAATATACAACAATTTATAAGGAGTTTTTTTTATTCTCTGAGCAAATAATTTCGAACATTTAATTATGATTATTAGTTTATTACAAATGCAATAAACGTGTGTTAAAGTTATACTTTTTTTTTCCTAGGATTTTATAAAATAGCAATGATTAGAATTATAAAAATCGTTTGAACGTGTATCTGTGAAACTTGACCTCACATAACTGTTTAAGCGTATAACTAAAAAAAAAATAGTACTTACTCTTAAAATCAAAAATATAAATGGTTTGGTTTAAAATAAAAATTATTATTTTAATATATTTTATTCACTTTTGTGCTATCAGTTATTTCTAAGAAATAATTAATTGAGTATTAAACCTAAGGTATTTTTAAACGACCATTTTAAATAAAATACATAAAAAATGTTGACCTCAACGTATTTGAGTCTTACAAAATAGGTCACACGAGTGTTGAATAAGTCATCCAACTTAACCAATTGTAAATATATAAATATTTATTAATTTCCCAACTAGCAGTGTATTCTGAGTCTAAATTTCTGACTCCAAAACCTCATATAAACGCAGTGGGCATATAATATATACAATATTTAAGCTTGAGTGCATGTGTGTAAATTTGTAAGGGAAATGGCGTTTTGTGAATCTCAATGGACCATTATCCAACGGATAGCAGAAAAAAGTTCACAAAAACGTGTTAGGTTACGAATTAGTGGGGCAATTGAGATTTTTTTTTTTTTTAATTTCATTTTGACAAACTCCCATGACTGAATGAAATTACCGTGGTAAAAAAAAATAACACCTTAGTTACGTGCGCGTGCAGTGGACGTACAAAATATATGAAATAAATCTCGTAAAAATGGGGTAAAAACTGCACCGTTCATTCGCCAACCGTAAATCGGCCGTTTTTGCGTGTCACTCCGGTAGGTCCTTCGTGAATTATTCGTGTGTGCTCGATCTCTGTCTTTGGTCCTAACTCGCTAGTCAGGTTTTTATTCTTTCATTTTGAATTTTATAACCTGGTCCGAAAACACACGATGCGACTCACTGAACTCAAATAATATAACGGAATTCGGTATAGGTACTGGAAAACAACAACTCTGAACGCACTTTCTGCGATGTTATCCACCGTTAAATGATTATACGGAACAAAACTATTATGGGGTAAAGGTTGTCACACGGGAGGATCTGCTAACTATAATAGATTTATAACAGCTGTATTAGACAGACGAGAATAATCTGTTAACTTAAATTTTGAGTTTATATATATATATATTATTATAAAATTGCAATAACATACTTTATTCCAGGACCGTGATGTGGCTACATTGCCTATTCAGATCGCCGTGTTACTGTGATTATAATATGAATTTGATTTACGTTTTATTAAACCCTGAAAATAAGCCCAAGAGATATGGTACATACGTTGGGAAAAAGCAAAAAAAAAATGTTTTTATTTATGCGCACAAGAAATTATAATTTACTCAATTAATATACGGCGAGTAGTTATATTTATTAATTATTATATTTAGATTATATTCGCATTAAATTTGGTTATATGTAATATTATATCGGATCGGCAGTAAAATAAAAGAGTACATATATTTTATGAATTTCAAAAAATGACCGACTAAAAAAATAACGTCGTGTTTTTTTTTGGGTTGTGTTAATAACGGATTTAGTCACTGAAATCGAGTACAAACACAAGGTAACCAATGAAAGTCCATGAAATAAGTTAAAAATAAATAAAATAACACACAATACTGTTTGCATGACGTTAGGTGCCGACGTCGGGTCCCACTAGACCAGTGAAGATTATGATGGTGCGATGACGTGTCATTATATTTATTTTTTATTGTTGTACTGTTTGTGAGGTTTAATGTACATTGCATTATTTTCGTATAATATAGAGTGTGGATGTGCACTAGAATCGTGTACTCCACGAGTATATAATATTATATTTCTATTGTGCAATAACAGTTACAACTTATTCACAGTAATGCCCGAATATAATATTTTTATGATAGATACACAGACAGATGCATTTACGCGGACGTTTAGATTATTTGAAAATGTTATTACATCATTATTTTTTATTTTTCATTTTTCATTTTTTTTTTTTTTTTTTTAAGAACTGTTAGCTTTATTTACATCTTTTGAAACATTTCGTCATTAAAATGCCTTAAGCGTCGACAAACATTTCAAAGAGACTGATGACATATATCTGTGCCGCTTTAATAACACGTTTCTATGTTATAAAATATTATTACATGCAAACGTTATGCTTTGCGTAGTTTTCGTTTTCTAGTACGTTT
Source organism: Rhopalosiphum maidis (assembly GCF_003676215.2). Lineage (NCBI taxonomy): Eukaryota > Metazoa > Arthropoda > Insecta > Hemiptera > Aphididae > Rhopalosiphum > Rhopalosiphum maidis. The sequence goes on from NC_040879.1 coordinate 32,535,867, forward strand.
GACTTTGACTTTTGAATGACGAGAACAATTTAAATATTTTAATACCAAGAATCAAATAATAAAAACAAATATTTGTTTGGCACACGTGGCGCCCTACATACGACAAAATCGAAGTATTACTATAATTTTTGTAACATTATGATAGTCATGAGTGGGGAACACAAAAACATAATAAGACAACGTGCGTGTAATGAGTACACATGTTAAGTATTTGTGTAATTATGATAATCGTTGTTGTATAGGGATACATTTATTTGTGAATATCTACATAAGGATAATAGATATTTGGCAGACTAGTTATTTGGATGAAGATAAAAGATATATAACAATTTAATTATAAATAGAAAAAGATAACAATTTGCATTTTTTTGAATTGTATCAACAAAACTGAGTGTTTAAAGCAATTTTACCAGATAACAATGTTACTATAATAATATTTAATATTAATATATATCTATAAATAATTATAATTTAAAATATAAGAACAAAAATATTTATTAGTATTTTTTTTTCTATATAAATATAAATTTAATATTTTTAAATCGAAAAATATAAATTAACTTGCAATACCTAATTAACATTTGTAGTATTACTATTCGAAAAATATATCTGTCTAGAATCTATATTTGATTATTTATTTTGGATAAAGAATCTGATAAAATAAAATATAAAAAATATAACTGTCAACTAAATTTCATGTTCCACCGGGTCCGATAAGTATCGGTGTTCACTGCTTATAATTTGTATTTCACCAAGTCGAATAATGCAAAAATTCTGGTTCATACAAACTACTGCATGATCTTAATCACGCATGCGCTAGCAGGTGTAAAAGGGCCCTGCGGAGGCTCGACGTCTCTCCAGAATCCTAGTACACTGTCAAGGGAACGTTTCGTGGGAATTCGAGTACGGTTTTTAGAGTAAGCATGTATATATATATGTGTGTGTATATACTCGTGGTGTATACTATATTATCATTGTATGTATATGATCTACCGTGGTGACCGCCCCGATCTTGTTATTCAATCATAAGCCCGAAGGTCTGTGAAAATATTACGGATAAACACTCAAAATATCATTCTAACACGGTATTTTTTAGTCTTTAACAATTCAAGAGGTGTAACTTTATTGATTTATATTGCGACGATGTCTATAAACACGTATGGTTACGCCTCTCCTTAGCCTTAGGTTGTAGGTAAATAGTAGATAGGTAGCAATAATAATTATTGAGTGTGTAGCTCCGTAGATCGTCAATTACTCACTTATTTATTATTTTTTTTTTTACCGACGAACAAAACAAGCGAACAAGGAATTAGACATATACATATTTTGAACTGTTGCACACTGAATGTAGTTAACTGCTCGAATAGAAGTTAGATAGCTGTATATTTTTCCGGACGGAATTCCAGGATAAGTTTAATTGTGCTAGTCGGATAATATATGGATAGATGCGATAAATACGCAAGAATAGTCCAACTATGTGAGTATACGAGGCAAGATCAAACATATTTTGTAGTTGTAAACAATTCAATTTAGACGACATGCGATAGAAGTAAATTTAATTAAGTGACAGCTGTTGAAGTTCCAAGACTTATTGGTATCAGAGTGAACGTGTCGTGGCAGACAAATACGACAGCGATTTGATGTCCATGTCCGGGATTGATAATTTTAATGATCCAAGTAACAGAAGTAGTAATTATGTAATAATTAATCATGTTTCTGGTCGGTTTAATGAATAGTGCCGGTGATGGTTATTGGCGCATGCACTAAACGTTTAACATACTTGGCTTTTACAATAAAATCGTGTTACAATACAAACATAATATGAGGTATATATGAAAAACTCAAAACATATTATAAACAATTCGTTTTGATTAACCTAGGTATCAACCCATTTTAAATATATATGTATATAAAAACATTTGAAGTGGCCACCCGCCGTCGCCACTGTCAATTAAAAACACCTACAATAATAATAACATTATATTTTAAATACAATTATTGAAAAAACTATGTGTATGCGCGATTATTTTGTACTGCAGGATTTGGTTCACTACACAGGTTTTACGATTGCGATTAATTCGCTTTTGTCCGAGAAAACAATAACTCGCCCGGTACATCCCTCCCTCATTCGCAACACACACACACACACACACACACTACACATATTGTATACATATACGCATAAACTCGCAGCGGGAAAGCGTCCGTTCAGACGGAAAACAATATTATATACAATATCGGCATAACGTTCTAGAGCCATTTGCTCGATCGGTTTTCCGTGTGCTTGGAATGTTTCGGTCCCATAATATTATTCTGTTTTACTAATGAATGTAAGTTAAAATAAAAACAATCCCAAGCTATAAATAGTTTACGCTTTCACTACGTTTTTATGTAGGCGTGTGTGTGTATATATATATATATATATTGTTTATATTATTGTTATTGTGTTAGGTGGTGAATATAATATCTGTTATATTTGATATAGCGATGGTCTGTGTGTGTATGCGGAGAGAAGGGTGACAGTGTCTACAGTAAAACGGAAGGCGGCTAAAAGCTTTAACGTCGTTTTTTTTTTTTATTTTGTCTCCATAAAGTTTGCACAAAACTACTGTATGATATAAGGTGATCCAATAAACATATTCGGATTAAAGTTTTTCGATTTTTCTTATTTTTTTTTTTTTTTTTTTTTATTCAATATATTGTTTAATATTTGCTTTTTTGCCGTGTCGAAACGATATAATAATATTATAACGCATGTTTATTCCAGTTGTATATTTCACTGTTTATTGTACGGATATATATATATATATATATATATATTCACATAATACAGTATGTACAAGCGATGTGTATTTGTTTTACGGGCGATATTGTACATTATTTTGTTTATTATATAGACGGTTGCTTTTTGGGCTCGTTTAACTGCGTTTCTTGCCACATTATTATACTGAATTAGCGATTCGTAGTATACACACGCGCATTCATTATATTATATTACAGTACAAAATGCTCAAATGGGGTGTGTTTATATATATATATATATAACGGCGACAATGGAGTTAAATCCGAACCAGTGTTTATGGCGTATATAAATACCACGATAATCGTAATCGAACTGAACAATATCACAACATAAACGTAATCGTTTTCAATTTTATATCGACTGAAACGCAATTCGTGTACGTCGATGGACGTAATAATTATATTGTAAAAATATCGTTGTTTTGATTCGATGTTTAATATTCAATATTTGCGGTAACATCACCGTCGTCGGGTTCACGTCCTTTTTTATTTTCTCGCTGGATTCAGTATTAATATCGTACAACCCATGGGTCGTGTCAAGGGGTACGATGGCAGCACGTAAATAATTAGATGCATAAATGTGTGTAAAATATGAATGAAAAAAATAAAAACAAGCATAATTCGGCATGTTATTATCTTTGAGTGGAGCGGACGACCATTATTGGCGATGACGCTTAACACAACACGTATTATATAGGTACGCTGCTGTAGAAAACATTCCAGAACCTCGTTCCGTGGTTATCGTCGTAGACGAAACAATAACATTACATTGTTTTTTGAAAAGGTCCTCGGTCACCGATCGTAATAATGTTTTTCACGAGAACTCATTTAACGTCCGAGTTCGAGGCAATAATTTAACGGTGTGGCGATGACGTCTTCTCCGCTGAAAACGCGAAACATGATATTTATCCATGTTTGTCGTCGTCGTAGTGCAATTTTATAGCGTGACAAAACGTTATCGACTAAACTCGTGTGTGCACATACTCGAAATATTGTTTTATGAAAACATTTCGTTCGGTATAATATTATTATTACCGTCATAGTATAACACGCGTGCATGTACCTACCCACTACGCTTTATGCACCCGCGTATTACGTATCAAAACGAATGGTAATAATATCAATTCAAACGCATGCACGTTATAATAGTATCATAAGAGTGTTTATACAACTGTCGTGCATGTATGATAATATGTAATATTATATATTGTTAACAAAAAAGCCCACTTGTTAGTGGGTGAATTTATATATATAAATATAAATAAGTAACTTAATCGACTGTGTTAAATATTAACATAATACATCGATAAATTACGCGGAATGTAAAATTTAAACGCCGTTTCCATTATTTCTTCGACATCGTCTTAACTTACTCTTCTAAATGGGTTTTTGTAATGAGTTCAATACGTTTTAATTTAGACCGATGGTGTATGAGATATTGCAGTACATCGAGAACAATATGTTGTTTAGAACGGATTTTAATTGATATATAAAAATATTTATTTGATGACGTTATTATTATAATACAGCCAGTTCAATTACCTATTTTCTTAAAAACTCCACCTCTGTCAAGTTAATCATTAAATTATGGCAAAAATCGTATTATGAACAAATAGTGTAAATTATAAATGCGACAATAGACTTTTTATAACAAAGTTTAAAGTTATCTTCGAGTTCGGTGTATTAATTCAAACACAAAGCCATTTTGAAACACAAATACAGAACAACGAACAAAGTTTAAAAACGACAAACTTTAAATAGTTTCCCGTGTATATTGTTATTATATAATAGTTTTAATGCGCTAATACATATTGACATCAAATTGACATAAAGCTTCTATTATATTAAGGTTAAATAAAATATAGAGTATAACGTATCACAAAAACTCCAACCGTCAATAAAGTTTAAAACCGAATAGTCAAACTGAATAGTGTCATTGGTTAATTTTAGTAAAGTAGGTAGTTCATTTTTGTGTTGGCAAATTGAAAATCACGTGATATAGTATTTTATTTTATTAGGGGCTAAGTATAAAATAATAAAGTATTTAACATTTTTTAGTATGTTTAAGCTGTCAATACAGTCCAATGAATAAAATATTATCATCCATATAGTTTACTACATCACATATTCTCAATAGGTACAATATACATCTCATGAAATAATTTTAAAACTGTATAGATATATCGGATAAGAAAAAAATAATTAATACAAGACAATGCTAAATATCACGTGTATCCAATATCGATTTCCCTCTCGCATTGTAACAAGATCTTCATCATTTGATTGGTTCTTTGTGGACGTATTTATTATTCGAGTACAATCCTCGGTCTCAACCTAACATAATTTCATAAACAATAATATTATGCAAAGCAACTTTTTAAAAGTGAACTCATATTCTCAAATTATATTAATATTTTTTATACATAATTTTAAGTCATTACTCATTGAGAAACATAAATTTCGATAACAATTATATTTTCATTACTATTTTTGATTTTTTTTTTTAAACAGCGTTATTTTAAAATTTCAAAAACAAGCTATATCCGATAATTAAAATGTATAAAAATTGTCTTTTAAACGAGTAGTTTATTTGTTGCAAATCATTTTAAGTTTAGATAAGTGAACGGATGTGTTACCAGGATACCATGCAAATTTCAGTGCACAACTTTTTTCATTAATACTTTAAATACTTATAAGTTACCTATATCTAATTAACTACTTGTTCAAAATCCGATATAAATATTTTTTTTTTTAATTCAAATGAAATATGTACACAGAATATTCTATTTTTTAAAAGTAAATGAAAAATGTATGCTATCATTCAAATATTGTATCACAAAAATTATCATAAAAATTACTTAAAAAAAAAAAAAAAAACATTTTATCCAGTAAGGATATTACGTAAAAAAATAGATGTCTTACCATTAATAGAATAAATATGTATATTCTAATAATATTATACAATTATTGATCATCTTTATTAACTTCATATTTTATAGAGTTCTCCTCATAACATTATCATATTAATAACCCGGTAACCGTAATTGTTTTTAATGGGATTAGATAATTGTATGCCGTTTGCTGCAGTATGATGGTTTTTCTATCTGTGTGTAGAAATTCAAAAAATAATGTTAAGTCAAATTTGGACGATTAAAATCGATAAATCACGTTGTATTTGACGTTCAAACAATATTATGCGTTTATATAATACTTAATGAATATTATATATATATACCGTACACAATGATTATACGATGAAAAAATGTCTGAAATCGATAACCCAACGGTGGATCGTCTTACCTTTTCCGGATAATCTAATTTTTAAAGATTTTAGATCTATTTATCGACTAAAATATACATTCCAGAAGCCATTATTTTCGTATATAAAATTATATTATTTAACGGAGATTCCAGAAACGTATTTGGAGTTATGTCACACCGCTAGCGCAATAGTCGTAATCTATTTAATATGATTTCTGAATTTGTTTAGCTTTTCTTACAGAGGTGTTTTGGAAGCTCATACAACGACGAATATTGTGAATATTAGTACATATTTATTCAAGGAAATAGTATACTTGTCTTGCAGCATCCGCCGAGATGAAATCGCGCAGCCGATCTCGGTTGGCATACTATTTATATTTTCATATCGTACTCGCTCTCGTCCTACCAGAGGTTAACCCGCGCGTGTGTGTATATATATATATATATAATACATATTTATGTTTGCAGGGAGTAACAAGAGGAATAATATACCTGTACAATACTGACGGCTCAGAGGACTCGTTAATTCCTTCGCGTTCGGACCGTTTTCTGGTCCCTTGGGATCCCATCGGCCACACATAAACACGCGTGCGCAGTAACGACACTCCCGCGCGGGCCCCCAAGGACCTCGCACGAGGTCGCGGTCGTCTCCTTTACGTATTCACGACGACTTCGGAAAACTCAACGGTTCGCGACCGGAATTTCTAATGGCGGAGCGTTATTATTTGTGGGACGGCACCGCCACCCGGTACGACGACAAGACTTTAAAGCACATAATGTACCGCGCGGCGTTAACACATCGATGTAGAATGTATTATTATTATATTATGAATTTAAATATCAATGTTATAACGTCGTATGCATCTAGTAAAATTGGACGTTTTATTTAACGCAAAGGAAAATATTGCTGAAAATAAGTTTTTAGGGTTCTTAGGAAAGAAAATAATCAAAATCCATTTTAAAAATATTTAATAATAATATTATGGATATAGTATAGTAATAGATTAAAATGATGAGTTGAACAGGTCACGGTTTTGTGTTGTTATGTTTGTCAATATAGTACTGGTATAATCATTTTATTTAAAAGGATTATTTTAAAAATTGAACAATAAATTATATTGAGTAATCATTGTCAATCGATTTGATTATTTTATGACGGCATACTTTGATTTTTTTCAATAATATAGTTTTAGTCTTAGTTAGGTACATGACAACTGAACGTACAACAACTTTAAGGTTTTTCTAAGTTTATACTGCTGTATATTATACATAAACTAAAATATAACTAAATAAATCCATCTGGTATACTCATGAGATATATCATCTAATTCATGTGTCATATTATTTACACAGTTTACAGTAAAAAATGCAGACCCAGGGATTTATATTTCAGATCATCGCGCTGGATGAATTCGTTTATTATCAAACAATATGTACATAAAATAATATACTCTATGCCGTGTAAATGTATAAGTAAAAAACCAATCTTTGTTACTTTAATATAATATTCAATTCGATTTTGAAATTTTAAATGCACTATGCCACAATAAAATGCACAGTTTGAAATGGGTTTTCGTAAATTGGTTACGAAGATTAATTGTCTTAAAATTTACAATTGCAAATTATAAAACATTAATACACCATACCCACACGATTGACGGCGTCGAAACGATTGCCTGCAATAATGTGGTCTACACGACTTGTTTGAATATATATTATTTAAGGAATAAATCCACATGTATGTAGTGTCACGACTTAGTTTCATTTTCTAACGTTTTATAGGATTTTGGGTCAACAAAGTGATTCTTGCACCATACGTTTTTTTTTCATAAAACTAAGTTTATTTTAAGTAAAATAATATATTTTCAGTCAAAATATGTGCTGATAAATTCAAAAAAAAAATTTTAAACCGAAAAAATATGCACTTAACGTAGACATTTGACTACCACCCATAATCGTAAAAGATTCACCTGTTGTATCCAAACATCTCGTTTCACCTGCATTTTCTATACAATATCGATGAAATACGCTCAGTATGAAGTAGATTATTCTATCTCGTTTATACATGCAGAAATCAACAATACTCCACCTTTGGAAGTTATTTTTTGGTTTATTTCTTGGTTCGAATAAAATGCTATTTTCACTAGTATAGCTGTATATTCTGTTATAACATGATGTCTGTTTGTCATCTTAAAATATATTGTAAACTAGGATTTTAAAAAATACATCAATTGTGTCTTTATAAAAATATGAAATAGAGAGGTGTATTAGTGAATTTTTATTTTTATTTGTATTATCAATATAATATGTATCAATTATTCTACTGTATTATTGATTGTTTAGTGCATGGTCAGTTAATCACCAATTCATCAAGTGTCATTCGAATGCCAATTTGAATATAATATAGGGATTTGGTTAAACAACATGCCATTAATTATTGTTTACGTTTCGTTACAGATTCATAAATTATGTGCATATACTACAGCTGTATAGAAAACTGGAAATTGTAGTAAGCTCGAGGATTAGTAGCACGACTTTTCTTTAAACATTTGTTTAACTTTTACAAAAGTGTTAATTAATAACTATTATGCTATTATTAAACAATTGAAGGATATTCCGTAGAACGCATCCATTTCACGGATGTTGAGAATCATTTTAAAAACTGAAAATGATTTATAATATTTTGATTGGCGTATTTGCTATGATGAATAGTAAACGATAACGGAAGTAGTAACGGTCTTTTATGGCTTATATATAATATTACAGTTACGAGAGGAAACCCTATACTTGAATCATCTCTCGGCCGATATACCATTTAAGACTAACTCTGTTATTCTATTGCAATAAGAAATGGTCATTTGGTCTGTTTGAAAATAAAAAAAAATTGCTTTTACATGGCGTTAAATTTCAGTGAATGAATCGCACACTAATATAACAGACTCTAGCGAAAAGGGTATTCCAACAATAATTCTGTTATTTGAGTGACATATATAATAGGCAATAACAATAATATTAATATTTATTGCGTCAAACAATGCGAACGGCACGCATTGTGTATAATATTACGATATAGTTGCAACTCATCATAAAAAAACAATACTTGTTGGCAAGTTCATTTTACATTATACAAATTAAAGATGTACTATACATACATTTAGATTAAATGTACATATTATAATAAATTACAGTTTAATGTTTAAATAATAATAGTATTTAGCATACTATGATACCCTCTAAAAACTATGTAGCTACCTTAATAAGAAAAAAGTAAAAACCAATTGTTTTTTTAAAAATAATTTATAAAAGTTAATTCGCTATCTTAAAAAGTAATTATGTGCTAACAATAAAGGCCTCTAGGCCTCACAACTTTAAAAGTTTTAATAAAACTTATAACATTATTGGTATAAGACTTTATAACTGTTTTAGTTTCAAGTATGCTAAAATTAAATTTACATTTTCGTCTACACTTGTATATTGTGAAGTAGACATGAATAATTTTATATTAGCAAATGTAAATATAAATGTAGAGCAACTGCAATAACTATTATAGGAAAGTATAAGTATTTATTATAAAATTATTTCAACTATAGAACATATTGTATTTAAATCATATTTCAACGAATTCAAATATTTTATTTTTATCAAAGTTCTGAAGTTCTGCACATATTTTAAATATTAGTTATGGTTATCTATAGCAAGAGGGTGGAGCCAACTTTTTTGAGATTTGTGATTTTTTTTTAGGTTGTCAAAATCGAGTGAAAAAAAAAGGTTTATCAAAAATATATAAATTTATTTATACACACTTTTTTGTTTAGAATATTAATTGCAAAAAAAAATGGCGATCGACTTGTTGGCTATCCTTGATCCATAGCAACCATTTTAAACATGGGGTACACGACACAGGATAGACATTGATCGATTAAGTGAAAATTAAGTACATGAATATGTGATTTAAATATCTTTAAATTTTCTATTATTAAAATAATTTTTTTTTAATTTCTTATCTGATTTATATAAATATTTTCGAATTGTCAAATAGAGGTATCGAAAATTAGTGGCGGGAGATCAAGAGCAATATAAATAAATCAAGTTTGAGTTAACGTTAATATAATACAGCTGTAAATATATTAGCTTAAAAATGTCAATATCACTTAAATTAACTAATTTTAAAGTTTATGGTAGAATAGTATAAAACGTTATGTATAATTATATTTTAAATGTACACTGTTCAATATACGTGACAATCATTGCTCGATAGGTATATGAAAATATAAGTATTTAAGTTTTAAAACTAGCTTCCACTGAAGGCGATTTCAAACAAAATTGAGTTTATTGATTTAAAAATAAACTGCGAATATTTTATTCACGCCACACACGTGGGTACCTACCTACATACAATTTTATAGTTATAAAATAAATAGAAAATATATTATACGCCAAGTGAGGCTAGAGGATTTTATTCATCATCATTACAATACATTGCATATAAGGTACTATAATATTATATTATGTTATATTACATCTTACAGTTTTAGATCTATTTCGGTAGGTTTCAATATCTCGCACACGATAATATCATATATATATATGTATACAATATTATAAGAGTGTAAAGTATGCGTGGCGGGAGTGAGGGAGACGGTGGTGGTGTTTATGGCTCGATCGGAGTATATTATTATCATAATTCATATTATATATAGGTATGAATATAGGTATCTAAGACATGTACTGATGAAGACCGTTGTTGATGGATGACCAGGGCGCGAGAATCTAGTCGGAGACAATTTAGCGGGCGCACGCGCGGGGGTGTTTGGCGTCGACGATGTATTGCTCATCTGATTGATGAGCCGGCACGGGACGGACGGCGACGAGTGATGACGAAGGACGAACGGGTAGAGATGAGGCAGCGCAGGAAGCGAGGACACTACGAGAACAATCGAAAAACAAAATGAGTGATGTTTTTACCCGAGTCTCGTCCGGGACGCTTAAGCGAATCCGCGACTCAGTTAACTACTCGACGGTTGCAACAGTAGCGTAGTGGGACGTCGTGTTTTTCGTCAGAATAGAAAGTTTTTTAACGCGCAGTCGAGTCCTGTATTCCCTACGGCCCCGGGAGACGCGTAATAATAATTGCATGTTGTAGTCGGCCGCGAGTACGGAAGCACACCGAGAGTCGTGATTATTATTTTTTTAGAGGACTTAGAACGATGTCCTCGATTTTCAAAATTTAAAGAGAAAAGAAAAGGGAAATAAATATTAACAATATCGTATAATAGTGGTCGAGAAAACAATTATTTAAAGGCGTCACTTAAACACGGCACTGTTAACTCGTCGTCGTCATAATGATATATTGGGTATAATATCGCGATCTACGCGCGTCTCGGTCCACTCGAATGACACGCAAAAAAGCTCTGTGACGGATAGACCATTTTACTCGGAACCGAACATATTGTAATGTGGCGGTGATGGTTTCGCCAAAAAGTCGTCTCCCGTCGCGTATAAACATATTATATTATATTATACGCGTATATAATACTGTGGTTCGTTTTTCGTATACATTTCTTTTTTTCTTTTCCGTAAAAACTACACCGCACGGACGGGCACTGCGTCGATTGACTTTCGCCGTTGTGCGTCGGGAGATGTACACATATCTAAGTATACGCGATCCGAGCACCGGAATGATTGATGACCGTTGCACAGCGCCGACGGGATGTACCACACCGGACCGACCCTCGTCGTCGCAACGTCGTTAAACAGAGAACAGTACGGTGACGGGGGAGGGGGTTGGAAGGAAAGATCTATAATACACACACACGCGCGAACACGCACCCTTGCGCGCAGTCGAGTGTATGCCACGCGAGACGGCCAAACACCACTCCCGCGGAATATTAAACGATCCTTCCTCGGACCGACGACGACGGTCAGTTTATAAAATGATAAAACGGTGCACGTCCACAGCGCGCGATCGCGTCCGTAATGCGTGACGTTCCCGCTGTAAACGCCCATCACGCCCGCACGATAATAACTACAGTGACCTGTGTATGTTCTGTGCGATGTTGTATAATATCATTATGTGCGAGGTATTCTCGTCCGTTTATCTCTGCGCCGTGTTATCGTGTATACGCGCGCGTTATGCTGTGGTGGAAATACCGTTTACAACGACACAATAATAATGTTAACGTCATTATATTGTTATATTACATCGAACCACGAGTCAGATTTAGTCAGATTTTAAGACGTCATCTTAAATGCTACTTACGCGTACTTTAAACGAACCCACAAATTTGCATAAATAACCACATCTTCGAAATCGTCGATTTAAATAATATTTGAATTGTGCTGATTCGCTGTACATATCATAAAATATATTATTACTTTATACTGCAGTTATTTAAATTATAACGCTCACCTAATATTTAATATAAATGAAGTTATATTTTTGCAACAAAAATAACGGCATACATTTGAATAATTAGAACAAGTGATACACTTTACTTGGTATTATTGTAAATTGTAAATTATTGTAACAATATTATCGTACATATAAAAAACAATAGAGAATGTAAACTAGCTAGTCCACCCTCACAGGGAAGTTTCCGGTTGCGTCAATCATGTGAGTGATATGCAATCTCTTTCTATAAACAATGCAAAGTTTAAAATTTTGTTGCAGATAAACCGAAATTAATTTGTAAAAATGCGTGTTATATGAAGTCGTTTAGTGAATTGAATAATATAATAATAATTTAAGTACACATTTTATTGATAATAAACATATATAATATGCTATTCGCTATCAATATAATAAATTATGTTGATATGATTATCCAGGAATAAAATACAAAATATAATCAAGCGTTTATTTAAAAAACTAAATAATTAAATCAACTAAAGCATAAGTAAACAACAAAAATATGTCATTTAGAGAAACATAATATTTTTCCACGCATTAATGACAATGCTTAAACTGTGATCATAGTATTATATGTTTTATATTGTTCTGACTCGTTAATTAATAATTTCTATAGAATTTCTTTCTAAATTTCCACCATAAATCACCAATAGATCTATAGATAGCTAAATTTTATATGTACTAGAATACATTTTTAATATTTCATAATATTTGACTAGAAAAAAACGGTAATATTGATTGAACATCTTAAATAAATGGAAATACATACGATATTTATCTGGTCGCATTAAGAAAAATATATAGTTTGTATATAGTTACTTGTTTAACAAATTTCAAAAAATGTGTGTCGTGATTAACCACTGTCGTTTTGACGTGACAAGACGTGTATTTGTTTATTTTATGATAAATGTGACACGGGGGAGGTGGACATTTTGGCTAAAACAAAATCCATCAGCACGACATTTGAAAATTGATACGATACCATCGCAATAGCTATTTTATTAAATATTATATAATATTTCATCTAGGTAAGGTTAAGTCAAAACATCAAAACAATATAAAAACACGCCCGTTCAAATTGTTTAACTTTGGACATAACGACGCAATGACGACGATTTAACGGTAAAGTGTACGATTTTTCATTTTTAATAACACCGATCGCGTAACTTCGGAACTCGAAAAACAGCGATGGCGGTGGTGGCATTCCATCATAATGTATATATATATATATATATATTATACGTCATGTATATATTTTTAGATATATATAAACAGCTCGAGGATTCTTGGTAGAAGGATTTTTCTCGACAAAAAGTTTATACACCTAAAGTTTTGATTGGTTTCGAAAACGAACGTGATAAAATAAATAATACGAAAATGCCAAATACTATGACTGCCTGTGCGACGCGTAATATAATACTACTACTAATAATAAAATCGGGTATAATATTTTCCGTCACGATACACGGACTATACACGAACGTATATTATTTATTATTATCATCGTAGGTAGGTACACTCGACGAATTCTAAACGGCATAAGTCTTATATGTTACGGTGCGTCCAATAGAAAAGCGATCCACGGTTGGTATATTATATATTGAAACTGTGTAGGTATATCACGATTTGAGACAAGTCATTTTAGCCATTCTTCAGAGTTCTCTTTTACTTTCAGTAAACCATGAATAATATATGACATCATCCCAAACATATTTTACAACCGTATTAAATCCGATGGGTTGTGCGAAATGTAAAATTAATATAATGTTCCCATTCTATGTTTCTCTTTGAATTTCATGCTGCTTGTACAACAACACTTTATCGCCAACTACCAATTGACATCGAGAGAGTGTGATGATCATTATTTGAGATAATTTTCATTCTTTCTGAATCGTAGAGAACTAAAACGCGTTTAGAATGTGACATTTATAGTATATCGACTAAATTAATGCTGTATATTTTGTAAGAACTTCAAAATAAAATATGTACGATGGTGATGTACAACTATCAAAAAATAAGAATAGCAGACGTACAAAAATTAAATAATTTTAATATATTAAATAGGAATATTAAGTAAAATATCGAATAATATTTCGAAAACTAATGCAAGATAATTATAAAAGTATTCAATTTCGTGTCGTAAACACTAAAAAGTATTCAACGGAATGTTTGAGGAGCTTTCAAGTGGTTATCACTTCAAATGTTCTCCTTTTAAAGGATCTCATTAACTGTATATAGATGAAAATTGATATTTGTAATCTTATCGGTAGAGATGTGCACGTTTCACGCTTGACGACTATCAGTACACAAAGTGTGGGGTTGATTTGTAAGACATATTTATTTGCACAGAATTTTCGAAATAACTGACGAAAAATAATGTTGTTCAACTATAAGGCATACAAATGTTGTGGATTTGGAATTAATGAACTATATTTTCATTTATTTATTCGTTCTTAAAAATGGTTTTGAAATTAACGGTAATTAATTCAATATTAAATACAATATACTTGGAAATATTATAGGATATTAATATATTTAATAATAATAATAATAGTGTTGTTATCGACAAAAATCAAATTACCCACCGTATTACTGTTAATTGATATTAATTATGACAGCAATAAAATGTATAATAAAATAAGCTTATTTTTTTTTCTAATTACTAAGTATGCAAATCAAAATCGCATAGAAACGAGAAAAACGTATATTTTAATGCTTGTTGCTTAATTATAAGAATCTATTTTTCTTGTAGAATACCAAAAGTAATGATCATTTACGTTTATTAATACTTAAATCATATAAGTAAGCATCGAGATATTTTATAATATGGCGATATGCGATTTGAATTTACTGCGGAAAATTTGAAGAATAGGAAAACTTTGATCGTGTTGTATAAGACTATGTGTCACATCATACGACAATGATTAATTAGTTCCACTCTATATTGTTATATACGCGAATATCGTGTCAAATTCACGTTTATATATAATATTTGGTTAGTTAATAGAAGTTTGTCTAATACATTTACTTTGACAATACCGCTAAATCTTTGAAACGATAGTATTACATGCGGCTAATAACATCAACATGCATTATAAATTACAACATGACAACAGTAATAATATTACCATCGCAAATTCCCAAGTATTTTAGCGAGTTTTAATTGCCATAATATCTGATTTGGATCAATTACACAATAATAATATGACGGTGATGTAGTAGTAGTAGTAGTGAGGTTGAGGTTGGGGTCGTGTATATGAATTTCAAATCGTTCGAAAAAATCCTCTGCAACGTTCTGCCGCGGTAAAATAATAATTAATTTACTTTTTGCATTCGTTTCCGTGTACTGCTACGTTCGTAAACTAGGTTAACCCTGTTCTAAAACACTGAATTCAACATATTTGTGCATAATTGATTTAAAATTAACGTAGAAAGTTTTAATTGGTACTAATGTACCAACGGATTATTGTACTATTGCAGGTCGGGCCCTTTTTGGCGTGCAAGGATATTATATTGCTGTAAATCAATTGCAGTGCGTGCGTGCATTTATATCGTGTTGCCGAAACGAGCGTAATACAAAATTAATACAAATCGTACACGATAAATTATATCTGGCTCGTGATAAAATAATCGCCTACCGATGATACAGGGTAGGCCTACGCGCTTCGCGTGACGTACAAACATCTCACATTTTCATCTTTTAGTGAATATTCGGTGTTAAGAGTCTTCTCGTTCAAAATCATATATTGTGTCCACCATGTAATACCACGAAACAGTAAATTGGAGTACGATAATATTATTATAACTGCCGTGGAGCATTCGCGTCGAATTCGACGTCATTACCTGCAACAATTCCTCGTACACTTAAATTCTGCAAAATAACAAACACACTGATACTTCGGTTTGCATTGGGATTTACACACCAGTGTGCAGCGCCTGTAGAAGTAACCACCAATATAAATTATTTGAGACAAGCGTAAAATTTAATTTAGGCGAAAAATTAAAATTTGATTAATCAATTTAATATTATTAGCTGTTAGTATATACCTGGAATAGAATAGTAACGTAATCGACAACGTGATTCCAATTATTATGTCCAAGCGGCGAGAAATCAATTTATTACGATGATCACTAATATACTATTTCCTTTTTTTTTTTTTAATACAATATTTAAGTTGTACTGAAAAGCCAATATAATATAACACGTAGAATTATAATATATCTCTTTGATTCTAAACAGAACTATATAACTAGGAGATTGACTGTATTATTGTTATGATGATAAAATAAAGCAACGAAAACTTAATAAACGTTACTTATTTTTGCAATTTAATTGTACCTATGAAGGTCTTTAAAAAAAAAAAAAATAATATCAACGAAATTAATTTTGAAATGGCACGAAAAAGAATCTTTCTCACGTGTCACGTATATCGAAATTCGTTGCTGCTGCAGGAACGCGGGCTTTCAATAATTCATACGAGAAAGCTATTTTCGTTTGTCGTATGCAAAAAAAAAAAAAGGAAAACAAGAAAATAAAACATTTTCTTGAAATGATATAATTTAGAAATATGCGTATGCGACCGTAGAGGAAGAATCGTTTTTATATGTGAAGTCTGAAACACTCATTTTACCCTCACCCCACACCAACGCCGTGAGCGATGATTTAATGAAACATTTATTATTCGATCGCTGCTGTATACATGTACAATGCACATCCATATATTTTACTTTATACACTGTTCGGGAAAAGAACGTATTTTTTCGGGTGACATTAATAGGTCATTAATTAGACGCATAATTTAGTGCACACAGCACACGTCTATGGTCGACCAAGAAGACGTTTTTCTGAAATAATCCAATATCGCACACGAAAACGTAAATACTATGTTATTGAAATAACTGTAAATATAAATAACCACAGACAGCTGATATTATACGTACTATAACGACGATTATACTGATTACAAGATAACACGCTATTCGAAAATATTTTATTGTCGTTATTTTTTAGCCGTATATTTAATAATAATTACTTTAGTTTTTGTATCCGATAGTGTGATTTTCTAACGTACAAAAGAACATAATATTATTATAACAATATTTTTGTTTATTTTTTTTTTTTTTTAAACACTGCATGTTTTGAAAAACACAATTTTCAGCTCAAAAACTGTATTTTTCATAGTATTTTTAGTGCCGTTCTGTCGCGTATGTCAAACGTCAATTTTGAAGGAGACGGAAGCTAGTCCGCGGTTGGATAGATATGTGTGTTTAAAAGGTTCTTTATCAAGGGTCCACCACTCGTGTTTTATTTGAATTAGGTATTTACACAATATTTTTATAACAAAATATCTACCTATTGTATTACTTATAACATTTTCAAAGTATAAATTTATATTTATTATTTTAATTTAATTGTTATACAATTGTTTGAAACTGTACATTTTAAAATAATCATAACTAACTTAAAAAAAGTAATATCAATAAAAAATTACGTGGGGTTTTAGACAATAATCTCAAATTTAAATTGTATAATGGGTCAATTGACTCCAATATCAAAACTAACAGGACGCTATTGAAACTGGTGAACGAATATTTGCTATGTCGTACGCGTGTGAGTTGAAGACAACACATGCAGGTACGGCGTTCTCTTAAGAGGCAATAGGTAAACAGGTTAAGTATATAATTAAATATTAGTTTTATCAATAACTAATATCTATATAATAAAAAATGACAGTACATAATATACACCTCAATTTATTTAGTCATAAGTACATACAAATTTAGCGATCTTAATTCGATTATACAACATAGAATATTTATTTGTCTGTCATAGTCTATAATCTAAAATATATATGATTAAACGCTTTTGTGAAATATATTTTTAAATTCATATAGTATTATTTTCGAAATAATTGTGAACAGAGAATAGAAGCGTAAATAAAAATATGTGCTCGATAAAAATGAAAGCTGCGAATGAACGTACATCTTTAATAATAATATTATATTATACCATCTAATAATGTTATAAACCTTATGAACCTATACTAATTTCAATTTGCGAATGTCATGTTATATTGAAGATTGAACTGATTGATATTGTAATAGCTGAATAAATGCTAAACATTATTATATTATTACGTATAAAAGGATTTAAATTGAATTAATAATAAACTTGATTATGATTACTATAATATAATGCTATTTCAGATTTTTAATATCACGGAATTATGGAAAAGTGAAAATTGGTAATGAACTACGCGGCAACTTTGACGTACAAAATTCAATGCGTTTTACAAGAGACTAAAACCAATTTATAAACGCGTGCAATAATTTTAACGGAACTAATTACAGAAATTAAAAACGATAATTATTGTCACCGGTATAAGAGAATCGAATGACGACTAATTATGTTTTTAAATATTTCTTCCCATATGGTTAACATAGTGAAACGTATGGTCTGCTACAATGTGACAATATTAGAAAAACGAACAATGAGATATTTCAAAATAAAAACCTATAATGATTTTCTAAAACACAACGATATTATAATTGAGGCAAATGCGTACATAGGTAATATATAAAGCCAGTTCGTACCTAACAACTTAAGAAAATAGCGTCGTTACTTTTTATGATTAACAATAAATTAAATTATTAAAAAAAATTGAGTTGTTCGATAACCCTTTGTACGATCTTTACACCTTAACTACCTGTACAGTTACGTGTACAAAACAGCGGAAAATGCACAATATTTTAATTTCCTAATGGTTTTGTAGGTAAAATGATTGACAACGTTACGCATATACATCCATAAGTGTTGAACAAGAAATAATGGTAATGCGTTCGATTTTAAAACAAAACTGCAATAGAGTTTATGACTTATAGTATATTATACTATTTTAGTATTTCGTTTCGAATTAAAATGTGTGTAAAAAATCTATAGACAAATAATCATTTAAATAAAGAATACCTACAGTTTCCCTATTGTTCTTGTTGTGAGCAAACTGAGTATAACCAATTTATATATATAAATCTAGACGTAATACATATTAATTTATATAGATAGAAATAATAAATAATAAATCTAAAATTACATATTATTTCGTATATGTTACAGTTAAAACCCGTAATTCGTCAAAACTAGTTTTAACTAATCAAAACTAGTTAACACAAATCCCTTTAGTAAATTCTGTTTATGGATAGTGAAAACTAGAAATAGTAAAGACCGTCACCGTTAAAACAAGTTTAAACTTACTTTAGTTTAATTATAACTAGTTGTCTCTGAAATATATCGATGAAAACTAGAATTATCTAGAAAAATCTGTAATTTTTATATTGATAGCTTAAACAAGATTTAACTAGGAAAAGTAGAAATAAGTACATATTAGGATAATATTACTATAGGCTTTATTATATTATTTATTTTGACAGGATAAACTGCCGAGGCATTTAGAATGCATAGGTAGTATTCTATTTTTCTTACATAAAAATGCGATTTGTTCCACAGAATGCTTTGCATGTGCATGACATTATAATGATTGTCTGTTTTTCCTTCCACCGATTCCATAAAGTTTTTTAAAAAAACCGTACTCGGTTACTTATTTTTCTCTCGGTGTCCGACATGAAATTAATTCAGTATACATTGATACAGTAACGATGTTTAATAAGAGTGAATGTGTCAACTGGATCGAAAAAAATTAACTTAAAATGGAAAACGAGCGATGCGTAAGAAAAACACGTAGGTACAACGACTTAACGAAGACAATCGTGCTAGCGAAACGCAACAATGACCAAACTATTATTTTTATTATGTAATATGAGTTCGATTACACGCATTTCAGTTAAAACTAGGTTTCGCTGACCTATTTAAACCTCCGGTTAATTCTAGTTGTAACTAGTCAACACCAAAATAGTAGAAAAAAGTTTTTGGAAATTAGTTTTAACGGATTTTGGATTTTTACTGTAATATAATATATACATTAAGATAAATTATAAATTATTAGGTATACTTTATATATATATAAGATAAATAGATAATATACACTAATTGATTTCACAATCACTTGAATGTATCTTTGATTAAACTGTAACTAAGAAAACAAAATATAATAGTAACTTAAAACTCCATTAATAAAAAAAGCAATTTTTGGTTAAATTTCCTATTTTAAATTGTGACTTTTTATAAAAACTCGTATTAGAAATTGAATTTAATTCCACGCAAGTTTGGGTACAAGTCATTATCGATATGTATTTCTATACGATAAGTATCGAAATCAACAAAAATATTAAAGAATTAGCCATCACCGTTATAATATAATTATATTATTACATAACCAGGATTCATCTCAGTTCCACGCTGCACATTAACCGTGTATTTTAACTGTAATACCAGTTTATTTATGACCAACGCCCAACGGCAACATCATATTTTAGTTGAGCTCATATATCATGTTAACATCGTTGTTACATTATCGATTTATTTATATCGTGTCCATGCCTTTTTTGCACTACCTGCAATAGGACGATAAACTTGGAAGAGTAAAAATGTTTGTGACAATGACGACGGAAGCAACAGTATATGATTGTAATTTAATTAACAAGAAGTTTGTAGTTTTTTTTTTTTTTTTTCAGATTTCAGCGCATAACTGGAAATATTCGAAAACCATCAGTGGTTGTTGCGTATGATTCGATGTGTATGCCCTGGCAATGACAATAGTTCAAAATAAACTATATATTTTTCATTGTTTCTATTTTTATTATAACGTAACTCCGTTTTTTTTTTTTTTTTATTTGTGGAGCACGAAGCAATTCAAAACTTATCTAGAGGCGAACCTTAAGTCTGAAGACGTAGTACGGCAGAAAAGGGCGACAGGCCTGCACACACGTCACCGCCGCGAAAACATCACTGCAGCTACAAGATAAACCTTTAGGATACGAAATCATGCAAACTGTTGAAATAGGTACTTACACAATATTATTATATTGACACACAAGTCATTTGGTGGTTGACGGATTATTTTATATAATATTGACGTTAACTATCTTCCTCCCACCACGAATAAATACGATTAAACTGAAAGGTAGGTATATTTTTTTCACTGCACCGTTTCAATAGAATTTTGTTTCTCGCTGACATATAAATCGTTTTTTTTTTCAGCACAGTGCTGTGGATAATATGAAGGTACGAATCAATGATATTGGTTCTTTAATTTAATTTGTTATTGTTGTTTTTTTTTAGACATCACTCAGATTTATTGCGACCACGATATTTTAAAATTATCCTGCTTTTGTAGACCAGCACGGCATCGTTATGTTTAAAAAATAAAAATAATCTGTATCGGAGAGATAACGAAGTATCTGGGGCTGACGTTTTATAATACTATAATATTCTTTGGTATATTCTACGAAAATTATATACCAACATAATATACCTATATGAATTTATATTATTATATCATTTTTGAAAATCCAATACCACCGGAATGTTAAGCCACGGGAAATACGCAAAATTCTACGGGAAGTCAGTTAGACGACAATAATATTGTATATTAAATCGTATTGAACCAAAAACCATGTTCACTCCCATGTATTATTATTTATGGTTAAACACTAAATTTTGAATCGTTCTATAAGTTATCAGAGTATTTAATTTTTTAACATTATATATTGTATGATTTAGTGTGGATGGAGTAACACAATAGATTATTTATTTTATTGGTTTGATTGTTACATTTTATATTACGTTATTGATTGTCAATAATGCGATTTTATTAATCGTTTTCCGTTAAACGTAATTTGTTCATTCAAATCAATCTTTTTATAGAGTATTAACAAATAAGAATATAAGATTAATTGATGTGGATTTTTAAACTTAATAAAAATCACTCTTTTGAAAAATCAAATTCCTTTTCCGAATAATTCGTATTGTATTTTGATTGAATGACATAGGTAACGATTATACATATAAACATAATAATATTATACATATATGATGATTATATAAATTACCAACTCATTGCGTCCATTGTCCGTTTCAATTACTAATGTCCATTCATTATTTGTCTATTATAGTAGGTACACACCGCAACGTGAAAAACGATTGGGTTTTTTTCCCGCCTCTTTTTGGTCACGTGAACGTTTTGAGGCTATTGCCGAATGCGAGTTGTATAAACCATCCCATCAATGGAATTTACAATCAATGCATCGACGTTAATAATATTATTCTTGACCGGTTCGACGATTTTCGGGTTTACCAGCCTATGACAATCAAAAACCCATCGCCAACGGCTAAAAGGCTGCCTTTTTTACGCGCGTCATTCCAAGCTTAATGAATACAACATACCTAGTATATACCACATATAACTATACCTAATGGCATATATTATATATATATATAAATAATATTTACGTCCCTCTACCGTCGTTCCGCGGACGCAGAAACAGGAGCTGCAGAAGAGTAGGCAGGATACTGTGCGTTAGTGGTGTTATACCCCATGCCGTTGTAGCTTGAGTATATGGTAAATAATACAAGACTAGGGTTAGATGTCGGAGGGGTGGAAAGGGCGATTCTAAATTACCATCTCCCTGGTCCATATCCAAATCGTGCTCCATAAAAATAGATGGGCATTATTATAATATTATATATAGCACGGTTTTTCGTTTTTTCTTTTGTTTTACATTATTCGTGGCCAAAAGTGTACACCACAGCAGCAACCACGGTGGGGATTTTCGGAGTTAGGCTATTACACCACTACAACTACGACTATACTGGTGGCTGTATACGCTGTTTGTATATAACTCTACACGCGTTTCGTTGTAAAAACAAGAAGAAGAAAAAAAATATTAATAAACGCAAACGAACACCCCCGCAGTAACGATTATTATTATTATTTATTAGCCTCTCTGGAGGTGGCGATCAGAGTGGCGGCCAACACGGTCCATTAGCTATATAGTAGGCTTATTTTTACGCGTTTTTCATTCACCCCGCGAACGGTCATTAAGACAATCCGTCGGGTAATCGAAAACATGATCAAACAAACAGACCCTTGGAAGCGACTCGAACAGCAGACTCTCTCTAGAGGGGTAAAAGTGTACAAAACCTTTCGGGTCTGGCCCGATAACGAATAGATTACACAGATTAGGCCGTCAGTTTTTGATTGCGTACACACATGCATGGTTGTGGGACTACGAATACAGGATTTTCCTGTCTCGATGATTACAGATGACTTTACACAGTGCTGTAATTTTTTTCTCATAAAACGGTGTTGGTAATCCAAATTTCCGACGAGATATATAAATCGATTCAGAAACATACATCATAAACAGAGTTTGGCAGTATTATTACTAATGCTAATTCAATTCAGTAAAACATCTATATTTAAAATAAACCAATATGTTTAAACCTTTCATAATCTAATACATTAATAAAACATTGCAATGGTTATTTTATGATCACGAATTAATAGAAATAATTTTTCTTTGCCTCGAAACTATTAATACTCTGGTAATATATTATTATTTATTAAAAATAAAAACGTATGTATTATATTAATATGTAATAATAATTATGTCTGATTTATTTTTTTGTAAAATAGACAGTGGAATATTATAAGATACAATCAAATAACATAGAGTACTGAAAATAATATAATCATGAGGTATTGGTTTTTTTTTTTTACAAACGTTAGAATGGTTTTTAAATAATTGTTTTACGAAAAAATAAAGTAAGATTTAGATACACTTTATCACCATATGAATAAACTGTTCATTTTATTATAATTAGTTATCAAACTTCCGGTGATTATTAAATCTTAATATTATGGGGATTTACGTGAAGTTTTTGTAGTTAAACACAAAAACACTATCGTATAATTTTTTTGGGAAACAGTTCGAGTTAGGTTAGGTTTCATTTTAGTTCCAACACGGTCTTTCTGTTAAATGTTTATAATACAAAAAGATTACCCCGACGAATAAAAGCCATTTTATTTCCCGCAATTGTTCCGTGTCCTTGTGACGTATTATTATAATACAAGGGGAAAATAATATTATTTTCATTGTTTGGCTTTCGAATCATTTTGCGTTCCGTTATACGACGGCTACTTACTTCCAGGGTACTAGCATCACATAAAAGTCTATTGATGCAGGTATTTCTACCGGAGCAGAGTAATTTGACAAAATTATGGTTTTAAATTAATTCAAAGAATTTAAAATTTAAACAATCTCTGCGTGTTTGCACAGTCGACCGGGTTACGAACACAGTATCCGGCCCCAAACAAGTCACATTATATACGCGACTTTACTGTTTAAAAAACGTGTAAGTTCGCACGGTTTACTTCATCGTTTCTCGTCTCGGCTGGAAATAATAATAACACTGAACCACGGACCGAATACTGACGGTAAACAGTAATATTGCAGTCGAACACCACTCGCCGAAAATAAAAAATATATTTTGATATCGTTCTCTTTGCCGACGATTTGATTTTACGACTTTGTGTGATGACGTTCGGTATTCCACGCACAGATTTACGTTATGCATATTGTACATAATATTTATATTCTTTTTTCACCTCGGGATAATGCGTTGGTGAATATGTGTACGTTGACGTGATGGTTTGGAAATTTGAAGACTTAACGACATTCACGACACATTGTCGCATCAAAGAACATGTTATCGACATTTTCTGCGTACCTGATTAGCTGCATATTAATATGATATTCTAGACGAATAAAAAATAAAAACGTTTACGCAAAAATACAGTACGCATAGTAAAATAGTACATGTGGTGGAGTTGCTCAATGATTGAGAACTGAGTAGGAGATCCAATATTAAATAATTACTTTTTTAAATCAATATTCACATACAAAATAAATATAATTTGCTTAAAGGTAACTTAGTAAAACATCTATATTTAAAACAAAACAAATATTTATAAACCTTTCATAACCTAATACATTAACGAGTAACTTAAAAATATTGTAATACATTAATGTAACGAATGTCAACTTATTTTGTAGGTAATAAAATGTTAGGTAATTATACAATTATTAATAACCTATTTATACTTAGTCAAATTAACTTCATTCGGATTACCCGTATTATAGTAATGCATTTTGATATAATTTATTTATTTAATAATAAACGCCATACGGATTTTTTAATCAACAACTAATAATAAAATATAATGTAATATTAATACTAATAACATATGATTTATAGTTGGACGAAAAACCATTTAATGTTTAATAAAATAAACAGGAAATGTAGACTGCATTTGGATGGTAAGAAAACATGTTTTTAACGTTACTCCTCTGAGTATATATATAAATATATATATAAAAATAATATATAATATACACAATGTGTATTAATAATGTGTACCCGATAAACGATTAAAATTTAGTTCTAAACGTCTGAATACTATGTAGAACAATACATTACACAATGCATTTTATACACGAACATTATTAATACTTGTTTTTAGTATTAATTTGTTGGTATTAGAAGGGAAGGAAAAAACTAAAGATTTTTAAATTTTACTTTAAAACGTGAATTTGAACATTCAAAGTATTTTAAAATTAAATCAAATATAAAACATGCTAAACAATTCTAATAGAACATTTGACAGTTATGGATAATTAAGGTTATTATTATAATAGTGTCTATACGCGGTAACATATCAAATCAACTAAGTATAATACATATAATATTCATAAATATACTCATAAAATGTGCGGCTATATACCTTAGGTATATATTTTTCACTGTTAGCTATAGAAGCTAATTAATTGTTAGCTTATTTCTTTTTATTCTATTTTTTTATATTGTAAATTAATTTCTAAAAGTACGTGAGATCGATAAAAAAAACCTATAAATATTATAATATATATTCAATATGTACACACGAATTTACAAAGCGAAAGTAAACCAAAAAAAAAAAAAATTACATTAAAATTTAATGGGAAATTTTATTGCAATGAAATATCAAAGTTAGCACTAGAAGCGTAAGAAGTTTATCATTAGTAGTCGTTAAGTTGTGAAACTATTATAATATACCGTGTTTTATAATAAACGTTTTTTTTTGGCATTTAATACGATTTTATTATACACCAGCGAAATAACTTTTAAGCCATAAATCTAATAAGTGATATTTAAAAAAAACATATTTTTTTAGTACTGCATCAAATATTAAAACAGAATTATAAATATAAATATTTATATACATATAAATACAAATTTAAATATTATATTAAGTGTAAATTGAATAAAAAATTACACAAATTTATCGCAAAACGGCAATATTAATGTATTAAATTAATAGAAGAATAACCACGTACATGTCATATCAATTATATTTATATACGATTATGATGTGTGACGAACTGACGAGTTAATTGTAACTGAGAAAATAATTCTGTCACTCAGACTAATATAAAACCTATGAAAATGTTTATATGACATATCATAAGATAAAACCTTCTCAAAGTTAAGAACTATAATAACTATATATGATAGTATTCAATCATACTCATTACTTACATACAATAAATCAATTATAGTGACCAGTAATATCAAAATATTTATAAACTATTATAGCAGGTAGTTAAAATACAAACTCAACATAATTTGATGTCTACCGATAAACATACTAATCCGAATACATACGTTGCACCGCACGGCGTGAAAATTAAAAGGTCAAGTGTAGCAAAAACATATTTATTACTATTATTATTATTACTGTTGTTACGATGCCTGCCAATTTTCACGTTTTACCGAAAAGAATTTCAAAAAGAATTTTTTATTAAAAAATAACCTAACATAACGATCGTAGACAAAAATATGTTATACTGAAGACAGAATACGACAGTGTTAAAACGTAAGATACGTTTAAAATATTTAAATAATTTGAATTTTTATTTATTTATTTGTATTATATTCGTTGATAAAACAATAACAACTTGATAGTTGATAGGTACTTGAAGTACTAGATATTTTGCGCGTTCTTGAACCATTCAAAATAAATTGAATACTCGATCTCTTTATTTTGAGGTTTTTAAAGAAAATTAACCAGCTGAATTCGTTATTCTGATGCGAGTGCAGTTACTATCCGCTGTGAATTTTTATCATCTTCTGTTACGTCACCGCATTCCGTATAATATGTGTACGCGTTTTCGTGCGTCACTTGTTTACTGTGTATTTTCGTGCAACATTTATACGGATCGTTAGTCATGAAACGACCATATAATATAGGTCATACAATTCAAAAATAATAAAGCCTAACGCCGTTTTTACTCGCTCACATTATCAACGATCGTTCGATGAAAGGCGTCAATTATTCACTTTTCGACGGCAGCCCGTACTAATCATAATATCTCAGCACTGCACATTGGTTATTACATAATATCGTTAATTTAGACATACGTATATAAACAGTATACGTCATATTACTTTACGACGGTATAATGTATCTGTTTAATACATAACATATTAAAGTAGGTACGCGGATTTCCGTTGTTCAAAACGAGTAGACCGATTCGCGTCCAAACACGATCATCCACCTCGTACGGCCGTTTATTATGGATCCACAAATAGGATATATAGGGCATATAGGGTACACATATACGAGTATAGTGCAGCTGGTTTAACGCTTTGTCGGACAAGCATTTCCCAATTAAATCGTTCACTTCGGCGTGTAACATTTCGCTACCTATGACGTGCCTATACACACACCTCTCTCTCTCGCATACACACACAAACACGCGCGCACACACACGCACATCATATTATATCGGTCGAGAAAACCCTCTTGGCGAAACTATGGAACTATACGTGTTCAATAACACGGGTCCTGAGGGGCCGAGGGACTGGCGCTAACGAGTATAATGATTGTCGTCGTTATATATATATATATATATCACAGCGTCGTCATCCCTTGTCACCATCCCGTGAAACGTGCGTTCGAGTTCGATGGCGTCCCGTGAAATGGTTTTTTTTTTTTGTTTTGTTTTTTATTGTTTACATTTCCATCCTCGTCACGAGACGGTTTATACCATCATCGCGGTTGCATCGATAGAACGCTGCGATAATATCGATATACCTAAAGATGTTCCTGAATATTGCTTGTGTATTCAAAAGTTGACATTAATATAATATTCATGTGTTTTTAAACGCGTGTACCAATACTTTTAGTAACATCTAACATATTATTATGATGTATAATATATAACATTCGTTGCTTTCATAATATTTTAAAAGTTTCGATAGTAAATACTTGAAAAATTAGCGAAATATTGGATATTATTAACCATGTGCACTGCACAGAATATGTCGAACTACGTGACTTGATGTTTCGACGGTGGACGTATTTATTATTATTTTAAAAATGTATACGTGAGTCTCTGTCGGTCACCACGGACGTGTTATACGTTTATGTATACATATAGTATTGGTTTTTTTCTCAAATCACGGTTCGGGGTCATCGTACACGTTGAAACCTGCTGCATAAATATTGTATTTACCAGATGCTCCTTATTTTAAAATATAAATATTATTATTTATTGACAGTTATATTTTTAGATATGTCATTACAACCGATGTCATATGCTAATAATATGTTTATGCGTCTGATGAACGTGCCGTGGCGAATCACTACGACAATACCAAAAAATACAATAAATATAATAATGCGTCATTCATCGACGCAGGTGACGGAAAAAATCGAATTTATCACTTTCAGCTCATGTGTATACCTTACCCGCTTAAGAATTCACCGGTGCGATGACAGGTGTATAGAAATACTATATTTTTTCGTACCTTCCATGACTCTAAGTATACATAATATTATATTTACACCAACGACGGAAATCGATTATAAAAACGAAACCAAAATCATAACTATGACTCTATTTCCCACTTAAACACGTTATTTATTTATTTGTTTGCGCATTTAGCGTAGCCAGGCGAACTCTGTTGTAGCCCATGGAGGTATTTTATGTGTGTGTTCGTTATGATGAATCATTATACACTATAGCAATAGATTACTTGCTGCCACCTCCGCATCGACGACGTTACTGCGGTGGTGGTCCTTCGTCGTCTACGTGCCATGTATCATACAGAACAATGACACGTCGTTCGTCACACAATTCTGTTTGTGTCTTTTTTTTTCTTACCATTCTCATGATACTTATATAATATTCAATATTCGGGGCCCCATCACGCGCAGCGACCAGAACGCTGAACCCGCTGTGATAAGCCGAGAAATACTTATTTCGTCCGGCACCACGAGCCCTTCTGATAGGTATAAAATATATAAATGGGCTTTATTCTCTATTTATATTAAAGTCTGTTAGATCACGACACGAGCGGCGGTGGACACGGTCGTAAATCACGCCCGTGATCCCGGTCATAGTTTATATATATATATATATGAGATACGCAAAAGAAATGACGCATGCTCGTGTGCCCAGCGTTTAGTTGAGAATTCGGTGATCGGCGACCAAAGGTCATATAGTTGTAATAAAACAGTCTTGTTTAACTACCGTGACAACCAGTGTTTGGCGAAAAAAGCACTTTTTTTTAGGTGGGGGTGACCCTTCCCCTCGCACCACTACCATCCCCAATTCGACGAGAACGTTTTATAAAAACTAAATATGATATATCGTCTACGTTTTTCAATAAACAACACATGTTTTCCGGTCTTTAACAGCACCCGAGCAATTTGTTTCGTAAGGGGGTAAACTCAAGAGTTTAAAAAACGACGAATTTATCAAAACATTTATAATATATATATATAAATACATATACATATACATTATCCAGTCGGTTGTAAAACCGTTAATGTCAATGTTACGCGCTGGCCGTTGATCTGTATTATTATTGTTTTAATAAATGATCAATTCTACGCACGTTCTCTGTCTCTATGTTCTCTGTTTCTATCTTCAGAAAAAAATTTATCGGAAAAACTTAAAAATAATTTACCATTTAAATATCACATTAATAATCAAGACGTGCCTGATGAGCATATATTTGTTTATAAATTTATTTAGATAGTCGTCGTGTATAAGACACACGTGATAAGACGATATGTTAAAAAGCTGCAGCTGTTCCATACAAATAAGTTCTATAGTAATAATTACTAAAATCTATAGTAATATATATATATAAATTAGATAATGATCCAAGTTTTCAAAAATGATATGTCGTTAGTATCGTTATGTTTTTATTTTATTTTTCGAGTATTAATACGTAAGGTAATGAAGTAAATATTTCAGTTTTAAAAACTACATTAGCAAAGCAAGCATTAAAATTAAATTTCCTATTTAAATTTCCCCATACACAACACGTACATTTTGCAGCAATTAGAATTTTAATAGGATTTTTTTTTTATTATTATTCTTTAATTACTTATAAATCAATAAGTACAGATATCGTACTCAGAATTTAAAACGCCAATGGATTTTTTTTTTATACTAATTGTAAAAATAGATATAATCTCGTTTAGTATAAGCCAAAGGTGAAAGCAAGTGAACTAAAAATAAAAAATAAATAGTTTTGATGTTTAAATGGTTTTATTAATTTATTTTTACGGAGGTATGCTGGAAACAATTTTTGTTTTTATTTAATGTTGTATTTATATATATATATATATGTTTTGATTTTGTACGACTTAATTAAACGTTTTATTACAAAACGATGATTATTTTTCCTTTCTATAGAAAAAAATCAATATATGTATGTACAATTGCATTTTATTTTTGTATTTATTAATTTTAATTCACGTAGAAACACAATGGAATTAATTTCAAAACACTATCCTAGTATAATGGCGTACAAATAACACATTAATGTAAATTGCTTAACTATACATGTGCTAAATCAAATGATGTACAGTAATAGTTTCTGTATACATAAGTTCAGTTTGGCATTAGTATTGGTGATGAATAATCACCTGCTTATGTCCTTTTCAGAATAATAATTAATGAGTAAAATAATTAATTTTTTACGGATAATTATTGTTATTATTCAATAGTATTGCCTACCACTATACCATTATGTTTTTATCAAATTGATTACTATTTAAAATTAAAACAGTATATTATGATGAGTATATTGAGCTCGTAATATTTTATTTTTAAAATATTTATTATCTATGTGTTATTATTATACATTTGAATATGATTGCATGCAATTTAATGAAAAGTGACTTTTTTTAAAAAAAATTTTAGATATTGTTGTATAATATTTAATATAAAAACTATAATGTAAAATATTTTAGTCGTAACATTTTTATTAAACTTAGAAAATTATATCATAAAAACAACAGTTGTATTATATATATATTAAAAACAACAATGAATATGATTGTTTTTTTTCAACACTCGTTAGTTTAAATATTATTAAATTAATAATTATAGTAGAATAAATTAAAAGCAGTTAACATATTTCATTTTAAATGAGGTTGTAGTAAGTACTCATTATATGAGTCACGTAGGCATAGACCTATTAAAGATAAATATCTCAAGTGAATTATTGTAAGATATTTAGTTTCAAATGTACATAAATTACAAGATTCTTCCTCTGTTAAACAAGTCTGACTCAAGCCTGATCCCTGATAATGTATTTTCATTATATTTATATAATTATTAAAGTTATTAATAATAGGTAATAGCAATTTTGAAATAATAGGATTGTTTAAATAATGTTATTCTTTATCCCGATTTTCAAAAAATGCCATTGAACATGGGACAGATAATATTTTAAACTAACTAATATTTATTTTAATATTATAATAATATCCTTAATTGAAACACAAACTAATTTCTCTTAATTTTTTATTTTATAAATTATTATTATTTCAAAAATTTGTCCATTTACTTTTTTCGATTAATGTTTAACATGTACATTTCTTCAAAAACGGATTTGTTCATACCTGAAACAAAAAAAAAAAAAATTAATATTTAACGAACAATTAAAAATATCATTATATTTTACAAAAATATTTTTCTGTCGTTTATGAATAACAGTATTTTTTATAAATTTTAGTACTTTTAATACTAGTACTTTTGATCTGAGTCATATCGCGAGTTAATGATCATATATTTTTATTTTAACTTATTAAAAAAAATTATCTCTTTATTATTTTTAATTTATACATAATTGACATTTAACATAATATTATTATAGAGATAGCTAGGGGCATGCAAAAATACACGCAATTAGGAATATATTGCGGAAATCGTTTTGTCTCACAGTTCCGGGAGTAGAGGGAGGATAAACGGCCTGGATCCCCACTGGATCTACACAAAATCTGCCTGCCAATTCCGCCTGTGCATGGCGTACGCGCCATGTGAAACATTATGACAGCTATTACACGAAACACTGAGGCCCGCGGACGTCTGACGGTAATCCATCACGCGCGCCACCCCCACTGAATCGAACAAAAGAACCCGTCGAGAGCGTTCAATGTCGATCGCGTATTTATTTATGTTAGAAGGTAGGTACCTACGAGACGCTTTAACACGTCCATTACCACCGTAGTGTATGTATACACCACAATAATATTATATTATAAGTGCGCATACACATACGGTGTGGTGTTCAGATTTACCGGTTTTCGCGGCGGAAATCGTTGTTTTCCTCTACGTTATTTATTTATTTTTTATATGATTTTGCTCGCAAAACAATATTTCATCAAACCACAATTTACGCGTGTACCCACCTACACACTATACGAGGCTATTCACCGTGCATGCTCAGTGCTCACATTCTTTTTTTTTCTTCAATAATGCAGTTATACAAAATCTGATTTTTCTACTATGGACGATAATTTTAATTTACCATTTGTATTACACTGGGATAGTATCCTATGGTAAAACAAACTTAATTTTTTTTTTTAAATGAGATACACCCTTTTGCTGTCAATTATTTTATGGACTATTTTCTTGAAAATGTTGACGTAAAAAAAAAATTCAAACGAGTAGTTTATTGTTTTATTCATATTTGCTTACTACGAAAATAAAAAGTACACGATGTGATTTAATAAGATTCTTGGGGGGAGCGGCTATACCTAATTAATATTAATCTACTAAAGTTTGTAATTTGTGTAGAAAAGAGAAGTTTTAATTTGAAAAATTAAGTTTGTATCATCACAGGACACTCCTTAAATTGTACCAAAACTCTCATTTATTTAAAAATGTGATATTTCGATATGTTTAAAAATTCCAAAAATCATAATTTGAAATAATGCACCGTTAATAGAAAACATGGGGTAAATATTGTTGATGAATAATTAAATCCCGTTGTTAAAAAAATAAATGTATGGTTTGTAGATGTTCACTAGCTATCTCTTAGAATTATATAATAATATAATAATTGACCTATAAGTACGTTTATGTTGAATACATTTATTTGAATTACATTTTTTGAGTTTTATTAAGTATTCATATAAATATTATATTTTAAAATATCAACTTTTTTATATAATTTGTTGTGGTGATATAAAATTATTTTTTTCAAATGAAAACTTCTTTTTTTCTGCAAATTGTTAAGCAAATGATTTTTTTTTTAAATTAAATTTTTTGTGTGTGTTTTTTTCTTCCTTAAAAATAATATGTCATTTGACAGACAGGCCTACAGTTTTTATCCTACAAATATAAATATTTCTGTCGCGTTATTTTTAATTTCGGTAGTGTTATCGTCAAACTCCACACTATAGTGTGGTATCTTGCAGCGGTGAACTCAAAAACACTGATACAGTCTGCTCTTAAAATATATCACGAGAACAATTTTCCTTACACAATTTTGTAAAAATAAATTTTATATTAATATTATATTGTATTTATGGTATACAAAATTATATAATTATTATATAAAATGAAATTATATATTATTATTAATTATATAATATTGCATAATATTGTATATATTGAATGTAAACCGTCAAATTGCAACATACACATTTAATAAAGTCTTAATTCATTCAGAGTCTAAAATGTAGACATTAATGTTGGTGAAATATTTATATTTGTGGAGTTAGGGATGAATAATATTGACACGCATAAGGACATTAAGGTAATAATTTGTTTTATTACTAGGCCAATTCTATCAATATTATTTTATTTTTCGAAAATTAAACTATATTAATTAAAATTAGTTTTAAATTTATTTTTAAAATATTATATTATTTAAGAATATTTATAGTGTCAATGAAAATGTCAGTGTAAATTTTACATGATTATAATATAAATCATTTGATTGTTTGTACGAAAGTATTGAAAGTAATATTTATAATTTAACTATAAATAAATTATTATACACATTTTATACTTTCAAAACTTATTTTAATAGTACATAATATTATAACTTCTTCGGTAATATTATTGTGATCAATATGATCATCATAATATCATATACCTCTCAATCCCTTTTTTATTTAATTTTAAATTATACAACATTCATGAAAAACATATTATACTATGATCCAAACCATTGAATACACAGTGAATATACAAAAATGCAAATGTATACTATAATCAAAACTATATATTGTATAGTATTATGGTATTATACAAATATTAATAGTGTTGATATTATAGGTAGTCTATAATATATAGTATACACAATATGAATATTATTTAAGGTATTATGTGTATTTATACTTTATTTTATATTTAAGTATATTAATAATTTATAAACAAATAGTTATTAATAATAATAATAACAATAGTTTAACAATTATGACCGCGATGAATTCATCTCTTAACCATATAACAATATAATATTTAAGCACCACTCACCAATCTTGTTACGCGTCATAATTGTTGTTCACGTGCTATTAATATTAATTATCATCCCAAATCTCTAAAATAATTGTGCCAATAAATATCGCCAAAAATAATTGAATTTTTAAAATAAAATGTATTCGTACATTATTATAATTTGATTGTCTGAATAAATTCAACGTTTGTGTTGTGCGTATCTTGAATTTATGCATACTGTCGATACTGAATAATACTCATATTATTACAATTCAAGATAATACGATTCATTTACCTAAATAAATTACGTTTAATAATAATATGCATTTTAATTTGGTTTTATTGATTGTAATACAACATTTGAAAGCTATGACTATACAACTTAAGCATAACTTTGTCAAACAATTTAAAAACTATTATGGTACAATATAAGTATTATCATAATTTACGATTCTACTGATCTTCAATTAAAATTAGTTAATTAGAACATTTTAATAACTTGATTTTTTTTTTTTTTTTGATTAGAGACCTAACTAACCTATCGTTAATTTAAACTTGGCATTTTTCTAACGGGTTGAATAATTAATTATTGCTATCTAAAAAAAACATCTGCTAAGCTTTAACTAAAAATTCAATCTTAATGAAATTGTCATCGTAAAAACTCGATTTTTTCTACATTAACTAAAATAAAGTTTGAAAAGCTTTCTTTAGGTCACTAGTGATAGTAAACTTTTGAGTGAAAAAAAATAACAATAACAAAACAAATAATAATGAACGCATTATTTATTCATAGGTACCTAAGATTTGTTTCTAATGAGTATTCGGGAAAAGTTTTAAACATTATTATTATTATTATTATTGTTTCACGTCCAATGTGAGTATAAAACAAAAAAATTGCAAAATAATATATAACAATATTATTTTAAACACTTTAAAATGTCATAGATATTGATACAAGTCAAAGGGTGATTATTTTTTATAATACATAAAATGTCTTAGAAGACAATAAATTGATTATATAAGTATATATATTTTAACTGTTTGAAAAAAAAACACTGATAAATTATATTCATATGAGAGTGTAAATTAGTATTTTTAAAGGTTTAAAAAAAAAAATAACTGGAAAATTTCTAGTATTTTGTAATACTAAAGTATAATTGGGTGGTTTACGATAAAATAATCACACTCTATGTATAATATAGGTTATTGCCAGTACATGAGTATAGTAAAGTCGTTCGTTATCTAATTTATTGTATACACGAGAGGGGGGAACTTAAAAATACATACTATAATAAATACGTGCGATACAACAACACAGAGGTTTTGGCGTATATGATATAAAAAAATCGAAAATATATAATGTATATTAGCGTAAATACTTAAAGTAATGGCGCGGGGATTGTATTTTTGGTTATCGCTCCGTGTTGTTAGAAGTTTTGCCTTACGGTTTTAACACCCCAGTAGGAAATCCGTGTAGTTTAGTGTTGTGTAGCGAATTTCAGCTGAAAACTTTTGCATCGTGACGTAATCGAATTGACGTGAACACACACACACGAAAAAATTATGATTTTTAGAATTATTTTGTAACATTTAGAGTTTTGACACATCATCATGGCTAGAACCGTTTGATATTTGTCGTCCGTGAAGAAGGGGTAGCGTGGTGGAGGGAAATAACATCTCAGACGGCCGAATAATTCTGTTTTCGACCTTTAAAACTTAACGCCATTCATCCGACAAAAACCATAAAAAAAAATCCGTAACTTTTCAAAAGGAAAAATATGAAAAGAGGCTAGCACAGACAAGAGTAGAGAACAATGGTTAGTATTTTATTATTATTATTATTATTATTATATACCTATACATACTCATACGTGGGCAAATAAATAAATAAAAAGTCCGGTGTGATCATCGGGGTTTTCTCACGTACGCCCACATATGGGTATTAAACGCAATTGCGGTGGAAAACCAACGACTTCCGTTTTGGTACCATCCGGTTGCCCTTTTTGTGTTCGTTAACCTCCACATTGTTTCGAGAGACGTTTAACCAATAACAAGTAACAACTTCTCGTCCTCAAGCCGGGTGTGATGCTCGTCTGCCAGCCTTTGTTCAAATATCTTTCGTCCCAATTCATTTTTGTAACCATCACACCGCATAAACAATAATAATAATAATAATAATAATAATAATAATAACCGATATATAAAATTCACCGTATCGTAGTATGAAGTGCAAGATGTATTTGTATAGGTCGCAACCACGAATATTCGCAAATATTAATAAAACAATGTACAGAAATGAAAAAATAACAAATGTTCGGAACGCCAAAGTGTTATTCGTTTTCTTTTCTTTTCTTTTCGTTTTATCCAATCGCTTTGCTGTACTCACCAGTTTCAATGAAGTCCATTGATTCATAATCACGTTTAATTTAAATAAATGAAATTCATGTTGAAAAGCTGTATTTCAATAGTTACATCGAAATAATGATAGTTTTATGTAGTATTTTATGAATATCGTATATATTATATAATATATTTTATTAAAAAAAAAAAAAAAAAAAAAATAACTTGTAAATGTAATAAAAAAATGATTATAATACGGTGTTTACATTCAATATTCAATATAACTTTATCAAAACGGATTAATTTCGTAGCATTATAATAATAATTTAATCATAACAAATAATTTAAAATTAAATAAAAAACGCTCACACTACGTATTTTAATATTAAGTATCATTTCTATATACCTTTTAGTTTAAAGATACACAATACAATTCCTAATTTATATTAGTTCGTATATGTAACACCTATGCAATAAAATTCAACGTATGAAAAGTTTGAAAAATTAAGTCTATTAAATGACAAAGAATTTGAAAACTTTTGAAGGGCATTTTGTGTTGAATAGGCTGCTTTTATAGCGGCTTTGGTGATTTTTTTGATAGTATTTTCGGGAATTTAAATCCGTACCTTAATTATTATTTACACGTCAGGCGTTGACCGACACACGGCATTATAGTATAATTATACTCACAATGCACCATTTCTCTACGCAGTTATACTAATGTAATATTATAAAATGAGCATATTATAACGCGCTGTCACTTGCGATACCAAAGTATACCGGCCAGATACCCGTGCACCGCAACAGTAGCAGGCACCTCGCGTATTACGATCACAGCGTCGCTTTACGTAACCGCGTGTATGCGGATTTACGGCTCCCGAATGCTTTCTGCGTATCGTGTATAATACAATATATTAAATTATACATTATACGTAGTGCGTTGTGTGTGTGTGTGTGTGTGTGCGTGCGTGCGTGTGTGTATAGATGTCCCGAAACCGCGGTCTCCGCGATACGCTCGCGTCGAGTGCACTCTCTCGTCCGCTGAATTATGGATGAGGATCATTGTCGTTCTCCGCCGGTCGCGAATAAACAGCCGTCGGTTCTATATACATGTATGCGGACGTGCACTGCAGTTCGCGGGAAGTTTACAAGAGTCACGCCACAAGACCACAGCGACGACGCACGTTTGAATATCGGGGGACGTACCCGTAAAAGTAACGAGACAAAAAGTTTTTTCGTATCACCGACTATTATAACCATATTATACTATCCCATCTTAAGTCAAAATACTTTTCGAGTTGACACGTACACTTTGTTTTTATCAGAGAAGATCATTGTTGGCGCCAAACCATCGACCATTAATTCACCTTTGTCATTTTTCAATCGACGTCACCGCGGAGTTGACGAGTTTTGTTGATTATTAATCCCGTACTAAAGTGGTGCAATGATGGCGTCATATTATGTATTGGTGTATTGCGTTTTACGTTTAAACTTCAACGACTCCGAATTAACCAAGACGGATAAACGTCAAAACATTTATCTTTTAATAGACATTCTAAAAGAAATATGATCAGAAACACTTTAATTGACTCATAAACAAACAAAAATTTCAAATTCTTGTAGCCCTCAGTTTATATCTTTTCTTATCCGCGTATTATCGTCACGCGCACACTCTTAACAATCTAACCGACAATATAGCCGAAGGTGAAAATCTTCGTTCTCATCGTGATATCAACGTTTTATTACAATCTCGTAATGTTATGGTCTCAGCACGTCATTAGCCCGACTATATTAATTATTTGTTTTACAAACATATAATTATTATTTTAAGTATCACGTATATTACATAATGTGATATTTGTAAACGACTTTCGTGTGGAATACGACGACAGTTTTTATTTAAATTTTATTTAAAAAAAAAAAAAAAAAAGAGTAAATATTTGAATTCAATGATGCTGGTTGACATTGTAAGAAAAAAATCACCTCGTTAATAGATTTGGACAGTGAATATCGATTTTGTCGTTGTTACTAATTCTTACTTTACTGTTATAATATATTATAATATAATACGCCCACTTGTGGACACTAAATCACACACAAATATAATATACAACTCAATATCATTATTGAATTTAAATTAATAACTTATACTAAAAATAGAAATATTATTTACATCGTGCGCTTAAGTAAAATGTGTATAATATACATTATAAAACAGGGATATACTTATATTATTATCTTAACAAATATTGCTGCGATTCCTGGACAAAAAGGTATGTACTACCTCTAGATGTGATAAATCCAATTAATTACAGTTTATATGAAAACGATTTTTTAACTTAATATATTATATATCGTTTAAAGTGAATAATAATATAAAACAAGCTTTGTTACTATTTCAGAGATCCCTCAAATGTTTTAAAAATACAAGCAACGGTAAATTAAATTTCATTGCATAGATTTTTGTGTTTATTTTGGTTTTTCAAAAAATGCATTCAACTATCTAGCGGTGACATTGCTGGATGATAAATAAAAATCACTGATAAAAAGTACGATCCAAAGCAAAGTATTAAAAGATACATCGTTTTTTTTTTGTTAAAATGGATGGTAAATAACAATTTTTCGACGAGGGAGAAAAAGAGATTAGTAAAAAGGATTGAAATTTGTATATATTTTGAATACACATAGTGTGCCTTAGACGTTTGCCTTAGATGGTGTTGTACAGGAAAAGCGAAAAAGAGTTGTGTGGATTTTATAGTGGTGGTGAATTTAAATAGACTTCTAAGAGAATTTCTTCACAAAAATACCTTCCAAATATTATGTACATTGAATATTATTATTTTAACTGTATACCTCGTTTTTACTTGCCTCTTTGTAAAATTCTTCAAGTATAAACACCTTCAATGCAGGAATATACGTGTATGTGTTTGTGTTTATTCAATTGTGTAATTCCTTTATGTGACGGGAAGTTACATGTTTTGTGAAACATTGATATAAATATAAAATGTATTCAGTATAAACGTCATATTTTTATACAGCCAGCAGATATCAAATTATATTTACGGTTTACTATAGCCAATTAAATAATTTTCTTTTCTGGATGAATCATATACAATTTACCGATTTTCTGCAAATGGAATATCATTAACATCATATAAATCTAAAAATGACTACAGCTGACGGCCCAATGTCAGTTTTATTACAATGTCATATTTTATACCGTTATGATACGAAATGTTTTTCATTTTGATTTTTATATTAATAGATTTTATACCCGATTCCGGACGGTAATGTTTATTGTAGACGGTAGAAAAACGTAAAAATGCATTATATGTACTACGATGATCAATCGAATTACCACAATTTGATTTGTTTGTCATGCATAATATTTTATTAACTTATTATTGTGCTGTGATTTTATGGTAACACTCTGTTATATCAGCTACAATAATAATTATTATTATCTTAGTAAATGTTTGTATTTAAAATAATAATAAACGTATTTACATAGATTTTGAAGTAAAATTTGTGAAGTATCTTTGTTTACAGTGCCATATTATTTAAAAGGTTATCACATTTTTCTTTTTTTATGGATAAGACTAAACTGTGAATTCCTCAAAATATATAGTTTTACAACAGTAAGTTGAATTTCAAACTGGGTATTCGAAATGTTTTTTGAAAAGTAAAATCATTTCCCAGAAAAATTGTTGTAGTTGTAGCCAATTCTCAAATGTATCACCTCTCAAATTTTAAAGGAATATATATATATATATATATATTATGCACGTGCAATGTTCAATGTATCCTATCTCACGTCACACACGCGCCATCATAGGCTTACACATATGGTATTATAATATTGCGTATTCGAAAAGGATAATGACAGATAACAAAACATCGCCCCCAACAGTGGTGCGGATTGATCGAAGCACCACCGGTCGTGAACAGGGGTAGAAGGTGATGGGACACTCTCGCGTCGGGGATGTCCTCCAGAGGTTTTAATGGGGTGGAATGCGCAACGCTGTCCGGACCGAAAAAAGCGCATATCCGACGGGCTTATTTAAATCCCTTCGCCGATCCGGACAAGTCATCTGACGTTGCACTGGAATTTAGCAATATCGGCGTTATGTGGATATTATATATTTATATATATTATATTACTCGACCGGTAGTTACTGTCCTCTACAATAAGAGATACGTCTACTATAATATGCACCATATTATGTAATTCTTATAGTTATTTTTTTTTAATTTTATTTTTTATACCGATTTGCGTTTTATTATTATTTTTTTCTCCGAAAAATATTGTCGCCATTTGACTATCCGGCGAAAAAATCAATATACGGTACCGCCGCCGCGTTCGTCCGTCCGTCGTTTAGGTGACGCGAGACGATGTGCAATCTCACGGTCGACACAGGTGGACATGAATATACATAACAATCGGAGATAAAAACAAAAACGAATTACGCACCCACGTTCGTCCGTGCAATATATAATTATAATAGCTGATCCTGCACGGTGTTTTCCGTGACAAGTTAAACGTCCATGAATTTACCCCTTATTAAACTCCGTTAAATATAAGCCGCGTATGTTTTAAACACAATTAATTTGTCTGTTTGTATCAAACATAAAATACGGATCTAAAATTATATCCAATCATAATAACTAGGTATTTAGTTCGATAATATATCCAATGGATATCCTATAAACAACAACATATTCGTATTTGGTATGCCAGAAAGTCTCTATGTGAGTCACTAAACGAATGTAATATATTTGGTTGATTGCTTCATACATACACACACGCACAGATATTGATTTAATTAATGTAAAAATCAAGGGAATTAGTTAAAAAGTTTCAAACACACAAAACGAAATTCTTATAGACTCGTTCATCACATTGGATCGAACATCTAACGCAATACGCATTATGTCCCCCAATCACTGAAAGAAAAGTGCGCAGAAGTATATTATAGTAAGTCGTAATCGGATTAAGCGATAATTATAAAATATGAGATTAGGCCGTTTCCATGGTACTTCTGTACGACAGAAAATTATTTAAAACTACGAGTTGTAACGTTTCGTTTATTATAATATTAAACCAAGTAACAATAGTTTTTGCACTCGACTACTTTTATCTCTTGTAGTCTTGAATATAATTTATTTAAAATAGAGATTATAAACGTTAGAGATTATGTAGTTTGATCCGATCGGTATTTTCGAAAAACTGTGCACCTATAAAATAAAACAAAAGGGTTTATAGATTTTTTTTTACGTTATTCGCATTTTTGACAAACACTACATTAGCAAATACTTTGTTTATATTCTATATGCGTTAACACAATATTATCTTAAAAATAAATTTAAGCACAAAGCAACAGCCACACCGCTCCATTATATTTTTGGTTGCTGGCATTTAAATTGCGAAAAACACGGCAGCGCCAATCCGCTTTTGTTTTCGTGGTTTTGGTTTAAAAAATCAATAGAATAATAAATGTTAACCCTAACGTTAAATTTTTTTTTTGCTTTTAAAATATTATAATATTTATACTAATTATTATTCTTTTTTCGCTTACCTCTTCCTAAAAGCATTTTAAATTTTACACAAAAAACGAACATATACTTTAAGAAACTTAAGCGCCACTTCAGAAACAGTGTTTTTTTTTAAGTAATAATAAAATTGCATATTAATGAAGAAAACCAAAAAATTTCTCGACTCAGTTTTTACATTAATTTTAGTACTCATAGTTTTAATTTAAGGCTTTTCTATAATTTTTACGTTACATACCACTTAAACTTAAAATAGTCCATAGCAATTGAATTTAATTATAAATTATTTATTTTATACAATGTTATTCAGACTTTCTAAATATTATAATGATTATGTAGCTTAAATTATTTTCATCTTACTTTATTTATAATTTATATTTACTTTGTTATAGTATTATATTTTAACTTTGATGTGTTATTTTAACCAAATTCATATACTATCAAGAAACCCGACTTTCTACGCCGGTATTATAATACATTTGTAATTAAAATACATAAAAAATAACAGTACATGGCTTATGACTTATGAGCTATGAGAACGGAAATAAACGAATTCGCGACGGGAGTGTAGCTAAATTGCCTATCAAAAACGCCGTTTGGTTGGATCGTTGAGCTGTACAATATTTTATAAAATAGTAAATTAATTCTTAAAATGCAATTAAAATAATTTAATAACATTGAATACGTCATGAATTTTATAAACTATATTATTCATTGCTTAAAATATATTGTTTATGTTTCAGTAAGC
The DNA here is from genome assembly GCF_003676215.2 of Rhopalosiphum maidis. NCBI lineage: Eukaryota > Metazoa > Arthropoda > Insecta > Hemiptera > Aphididae > Rhopalosiphum > Rhopalosiphum maidis. The sequence goes on from NC_040879.1 coordinate 32,579,726, forward strand.
AAAGTTTTTGAATGATATATTAAAGACAAATTAATTTTTTTTAATCATTATTTACAATATTGTAATAAATATAACCTTTCAATAAGGAGAAATTTAAATGTAAATTATAATCTCATAATATATTCAATAGAATTAAATATTATACATTTATGCAAATGTATATACCGTAATTTATACAGACTAAAGATTATTTCAAAACAAATTCGAACGATACTTACTATATAGAAAAACTATTATATTATAGGTAACTGTTTTGTTAACGACAAAATATCAAAAATTAAAGATTCATTTAAATTAAAGATATGTTAATAGATCTGAAACTGTATAACATGGTCAATTTTTTAATGGCGATTAATGTAAAATCACGATCTACGTTTTTACTTTTATATTGTTTAATCAAAAACGATGATTTAATAATAATAATAATCGTAACTGTATTTATCATGCATACTTTTAACGACTCTCTCACTGCGCAACCTTTATAGCCACCTCTTGTATAAACAGCTACCTATTAAATATTTATAGCGATAGTGTACTACGCTTACGTGACCTTTTTATATTCGTTGTATTTTATTTTTTTTTTTTTTTAAACTCTGTCTTTGTCCCCGACTAAGGCCACAATAATACGAATATTATAATACGAGTGTTTTTTCTCCACATCGAAAACAGGCCCGACGATTAATAATAACAACATAATAGGTAGGTGGTATACGTATATTACGATGTGATATGGATAATAATATCCATCTGCGCCACACGATCTACTGCGCGTTTGTCGGACAATTGAACAATAATACCATATAATCATATTATATAATAATACAATAATGACAGGAGAATAAAAAAACGGACCAGCGACCACCTCGAACCGGAGTACCGCGTTGCAGCCGACCGAGGTGTCATGGTCCTGGATAACGTCCCTTGGACTAGATCGCGCGGTGGCTGCACGTCGAGTCGCCGCGGTCATAATTCATATTATCCGTCCTACCCGAATGCTTGAGTGCATGCGTGTCTGCGCGTCTGTGCGCGCGGTGGTGGCATGTGAACTGGCGAACGTTTCGGCATTGTACTGTGCCCGGCATACTATACTATACTCGTGATATTATTGTTGTATGCATGTAGAGGTATGGAAAATAATAATAATAATAATAATAATATATTCATATTCGCGTGTGTGGCCCGTCACTCGAGCGTATATACTCGCGGTACGGGTTTGGTGCACCTCCCACCGGGCTGGCACCGGTCGGTGGTGTCATTGTTTATATACTACTACTCGTGATATATTTTAATATATATATAGAAATAGAGAAAGAGAAAAAGAGAGAGAAAAAGAAAAAACACGAAAAGGGTCGACCGTTTACCGTTTTTCGATACGTATTATACTAAATATAAATATAGACGCACTTACATGTAGAATAAATTATCTCACTCTATCTCGCTTTATATAAAATAATACGTTTGTGTGAAGTCACAGCTGACGATGCTAGAAAATAGTGGTCGAATCATATCGAATATATTTTTTTTAAAAAAGGCACTTATTTAAATGTTTAGAATAGTGGCTATAGATAAATTCGAAACACTGTTCGATTAGGTTTGTCATTATTGAGTTGCTTATATCTAAAAAATACACAGGATGGGTCACTGTATTTTCCTAGTTATAATATCATTGATAAAATAGTGTTATCTCGCTTATTCGAATTGTTTTGTTTATACGTGTAAAGATTAATTAATAAATAACAAGCTTAACAAAATATTGTTAGAATCTAAAATTTTGAAATTGCTTATTGTCATTATACGGTATTGTAATTTCATAAAACGTAATAACCTATAATACATTTAGAATCGCAATTGATAAATAATTTAGTTTTCATTGTTGGCTTAACTGTCTCGTTTTCTAATTCTTTAATCTAAATAATTATATTGTAAATAATAAGTAAACTTAAGTATATTTTAAATTTAAAACTACCTAACTCTTAAAAGTTACAATTTAAAAATAAAAAGTTGCTTATTTCAAAATCAGTTGCATAATATGTTTACCTCAATAATTGAATAATTATAATTTACATTTCATTACACAATTTAATAAATATATATTATGTATTAAACATAGACATTTATGATTTATGGAAAAAATTATACAATTATATACATATAAGAATAATATTTACAATAGATAGTGAGTTCATTCAATAATAGAACAATGGTTACTGTAGTTAGAAAATTAGTAACTTCATATTATCATAAAAAAAATGTTTAGAGGAATAATTGGAATATTGTTAATTTTTTAGTTGTTATTATTTCAAAACTAGTAAAAAAATATTATTTTCAAACTATTGTTGTAATTAATTATTAAACAGTATATTATCGTTTTTATTTAATATTAAAGCGGCAACTATTATTTTTAATTGCTAAAATCAGTAAAATATTCTAGTTTATGTAACATTTAAATTATCACAATAATGATTTAATATGATTTTACGATTATAATATAATATTCATATTTTTATTTACATAATTGTTTTATTTATCTCGACGAAATAATATTTATTCTACTTCTCCGTGCGGCGTTTGACATAATAATCAGGATTCACCAACATACACCGAGATAAATTTTAATACTAGACTGGTCAAACAGCTATTATATTCTTACAATAATCACAAGACAAATATTGTGGATCCACTGAGGTTGCACCGCACAATATAATTGCTGAACACCACGTTATGGGTTTTGTGTAGCCCGGCCCCGGTGTACTCATCGTCGTATAATACGCGTACCTATATAACACCCCGTCACAGTACTATACCTACTCTGTTTACAGAATGTTAAAATGTGGTTCATTGTATACCTACCGGAGATTTTTCGTTGTGACCGGATTCATATTTTAAAACGATAAAAATAAATATTATCATAGTGATCTTTACACGGTAGCCGTGCACCTGCATCGTAATAATAATAAAGTGCCTCGGACCATAATATAATATCATGGTATACCCGCTGCGGCTATCACATTCTTCGCGAGACCGGGCGTATGGCAGTGCGACAATATTACAATAGTATTATTGTTGTGCTCATTCGATACATAATAATACGTCTTAATAAAACCAAATTCGGGTGTTATATTTTTTGCCATACGTTCACACTATACGGTTATTATTGTTCGGGTAGTGTTGTGCGCGCGTTTCGACAAATAATAATGGCATACGCGGCGGAGGATAAAATACACACAACCATAATATTATTCGAACGCGGTGACGAGACTGCGATATACTTTCTCTAGTGCGGCTCCGCGTGTCCGTCCCGTGGCCGAAAGGACGATAATCCTTGAAAGGGTAGGTACACTCGCACACACACACGCACACACACTCGCTCGCGCTAATAATATAGCACCTGCCCGCACCCGTAACATTATAATACACATGCCTGTCCTCGGATCTTGCGAGTCCGTTCGTATACACATAAATATTATTATCTCCGAACGTCGTGCGTGCATGCGACGATGATGATTTACCGTCGCACAAGAGTCCTCCGCGCGTGGGGATTAAGCGTACCCAAACGGATATTTTCATGCATGCAATTTTTCACGTTTAAAACCTTCCACCGGCTCCGATATATATTATTTCTAGCCCACAGATAAACACCTCCGTCACTCTATCCGATGCTCTTTATCTCTCTTACTCTTTCTTCCGCGCTATTTCCCGCGAGCAAGCAATTACATTACATGACTTGAACAAACGCGTGCAATTTTTCTGTACATCAGATAATAATCTCTCCGCCTCCGCCTGTCTGTCTGTCAGTCTGTCGCGATCCACGCGTGCGTCTATTTCTCTCTCTCTTTCCCACTCTTTTTTTCTAGTATATATATACATGCATAAACACATTTAGTGCAATATATTTTAACGACGTTCCTACACAGAGATACTACCATTTGACGTCGACTCTATACAATATTACATATCGAAAGTATTGCTGTTTGTTTATTCTTTTTTATATATTTATATAAAACCATTAAACGCCATGATATACCTACCTACCTACTGTTATATAATATAATTTATAATCAATGTTGTGTCTTAACAAGTTTACGTAAAGTATATTATATTTAATGTATTTAAGTCGGATAATATAAAAACGATTCGCTGTAGAACTTTTTAATGGTAATAATATCATTTCTATAAAATATAATATTTTAATGCATAAAGACGAAAAATGTATTGTACTAAGCAAATTTTACTTTATATTTATAATATGGCTCATATTTTAATAAAAAAAAAAAAAAATGATAAAACATTAGGTATTGGCAGTTCTTTTTTTTGGCGAATATTCTTTCACCTCACCAGTCACTCATATAAGATATTATATATTATGCATAGCGAAAAAGTTATGAAAATCATAAAATCCATTGTCGTAGTAGATTTTTAATTTTCACCGTAAACCTGAAACTTTTCATTGTGAACACAACGGCATGAAACAGCGTCTGGCGTTTGTTTAAAATAACAATGATAAAAAAATCAATGTTCCCGGAAACCGTGATAACTTATATGGATGCAGGTATTTATTATTCGTCCGAGTTTTAATGACGTTCCAATGAGAAACGTAGGTGTTTGACATTTAAACTGTACACCATTTTTTTTAGCTTGTATTAAAATAATATTGTATACATATATAATATATTTATATCGGTACAAATATCTTTATAATATTTAAGTTACAATTTTTTGTATTTTAGAAGCTTCAAACGTGGAAAACCTTTTTTTAGAGAAATTGGCGCAAAGGTTTATTTAATAATTGTGAACACTCATCAGTCAATTAGGTACCATATAGGCTTTTTCAAGAAAAAAAATAGGTTAATAAACAAGACGTATTCATTGCCACACGTCATCGTAATTTCATATGATATAATGTTATTTATTTAGATTTAATTTTTCTAAATATATTATGTTATAATGAACACCAAATAGATGAATATTGAATAATCTCCGCAGCGTTACGCATATTTGAGTATATATTTTGAATTGTATCTTTGAGGTACAATTATGTTTCTGCAGACGTAATATTGCATATGATAAAAACTAGGACAATTTTGAATGACCTCGTGAGGTTATACTATTTCATGCACAGTGTATATTTATTTTATAATACGATTCAGACTTCAAACGAGTTCAAAGTGATTTTTTATTTGAATTTTTTACAGTTTTATTGAGTATTTGAGTAATTTATTTATTTTTTTTTGTTATTTACGCATGAAAAACTTTTTTCTAGGTATAGAAATTATTGAATACATGCATGTACTATTATAAAAATAACTCACAATTCAGAGACAACAGAAATATATAACAACTTTGAAATCGTTTTGTGATGGAAAACTAATTACACGCAATACTGAGTTGTTATTATCAATGATTGCTGCACTCATATAATATTAATATATTATACACTTAAGATGTATATAAATTATATAATAGCAGTATATTTTACTATAGATGTAATATGCGTTGATGTATTTAATTAATTTTAATCTCAACAATACTATTCATGTGTGTAAGCCACGAATATATGATATATTCAACTAATTAAATTTATAATTGTATTAAATTTTAATAATTGGATATTCGGAAACTTAAGTGTGCCTGTATAAATATGATTTATGTTAAAAATTACATGAACGTTTTTCGTCAATAACAATCCGGTTGAAAATTTCATCGTCGCTGAACGTCTACAGAAGTGTCATAAGTTTCCGATCGTAACAACGAGAAGTCAGACAAAAAGTTTTACGAAACCACGTTGACGTTACTCGCCGATTATACTTCACAATGTATAACGTTTGGGTGTTCACACGGACAAACGAAGTCAGTGGACCGTGAATGAACATAACACAACTGTTATTGTCAAGCGATAGATTCGCAGGCCGGTAAAAAAGAGCTAAATTTTTTTTATTGTCCAAAATCTATTTTTTTTTTTTTAGTCGGAACGTCTTTTTATTCACTTCGCTCGTATTGACTCAAAAAATATCGCTTTCGTCTGACAAGTCGTAGTTCACCAAAACGCGAAAAAAAGTTCTCATTCAAATATTCAATATTATAGTTTAGACAATTTTAATAGCCTATAATGAGGACGTTTTAATAGAAAAAAATATTAAAGAAAATACAAATAGCCAACTATTTCGCTGAACGATAATGACTTTGATGCGACATAGTGTTTTGCACTATGTTTATAAAATAATAATATCAGAAAACGTAATCGTAGAACCCGAAGAGAAAACTCATTAAAATAAAAAGTGATTCAATCCATTTAACAACAATATTATTTAATTTGGTGAATCTTGTTTAGTACTTTTATTTAGAAGGCTAGACGCGAGATTTTATAGTAGTGGGTGTGATTAGGAGGGACATATCGTATCTTTTGATCATTATTTTTAAGCAATTGCAATTTTCAGCTACTGCGCACGCTGGAATGTGGAATTTGAAAGAGTTTCACCTGTTCGAAATGTATTTTTCAGAAAATAATAAAGTAAATCACGCGTCATCTTGAAACCAGTTCTTGATCGAGATACTTACCAGTGTACTTCAATACAATATATATATATCAATTATTATTGAATAATGAATAAATATCTAACGATCGATCTAAGATGTATCTTGACAACATACAAAACGTTAATAAATAAATGTTCGAGTACTAAGTCAAGGAAATCATGTGTTGTATAATTATAATATACATTGTGAAAATTGGTGGGGAGACTCAGAGAATAGATCTCTTGTATTATATTTTAATATTTTTAAATCATCCAAATACTTATATTATTATTTTCATTTGAACGGTGAGGCTATACACTATTTGTCGACAAAAAAATATTGGTTTTGTATAACAGATAATAAAATACATAATAATGCAATTTTAATTTATATAATATATAATATTATTTTGCACATAAACGCATATATATTTATTGTAAATAATTTATCAACTACCTACTAAACATTTTTATTGTAATCGCTTATAATTATTACATATTAAATTCAGGAATATTCTTATATTGTAATTATTTATTTTACTGTCGATAGTTGGTATGGTGTGAGGACAAATTTAGTCACCAAAAATTTAAGTTGAGTTAAAGCATTTCTAGGTGTTACAAATAAATAGATGAATAACATACAATAATAATATTATTATTAAGCTAAAGAAATTAAAATGTAATTAATTTTGAATAATTAAAATGTAAATTGTAATACGATTAAAAAGACATTCAAATTCCTACTTCTACAATTTAACAGGTCCGACTGTAGCAACTCAACATTTTTAATTCAATTACGAGTATATTTATAAAACATAAAATAAACGAATATTTAGGTACAAGTAAAAGTTAAACGTGAATGATATTTATAGTAAATTATTAAGCACACATTGTTAAAAAAATGCTTGTTTATGAGATGGAATGCAATTTGGTTTCATCGGAATATTCAAAATAAACAGTGGCCATCAAACTACATTATTATTGTTGGTTTTATCACACATACTCGTCATCGTTGTGGCGGAAAATACCGTTGCTAACACATTTTTGTATTTTGGTTGTCGGATCAAATTACATTTTCGATCACTGATCGACTACAGAAATCTGACACGTTACATTGCTCCGAATGTCACGTTTGCCAACAGATAGGTCGATATAAGCCCAACGAACTTATTCTTTTGGCTTCGTCTTGCCCGTTTATTGCTTAAATTAATGAAATGTACAATTGACTTTCCTGACACGATTACGTTCAATTCATAATAATAAATAACGCGTCATATATATATAATATTATATATGTATATAATAAACTAGGTATGTTTTTACATATTTTATGTTTATGATATATTTTAAAATAAAAAAAAATAAAAAAATAAAATTAAAAGTTAAATGAGTACGCATTAATGACTACAGCTTGTAGAAAAAAAACCTGTGCTGTGCTTTCCTGCACAGGACTCTAAAGTTCGTATTTTGTTTTGTATTGTTTTTTTTTATTTTACCTTAATTAACCCTAAAAAATAACTAGTGCAAATTAACCCTTTATGTTGCATTAAAACTAAACTTGGAACCGTCCATGAGGCTAATATGGGTCGTAAAAATAATTACATTTGTCTGCGAATGGCAGACATAAGCGTGTGCATTTAAGATAGTTTATTAGAATATAATATCGGTGACGGCACTCGGTCGAGTACTAAATCAACTTCAATATTTGTTGTTTGGATAGAAAAACATAAATGTTATAATTGTATCATTAACGTATTATTATAGTATATTATATTATTTTTATGACGATTAATCAGAAAAAAATTAATATTATTTTGACTATCTCCTTCAAGTTTCTGATAATTGTATTATGGACGTTATGGTATAACCAATAGTATTCGTTCAAACACATCGCTCACTATATACACTATTACAATATAATGTCTATATTTGAAAAATAATAATTTTATATTAATTATATTTTTTATATTAGTTCAGAAATGATAAATAATAAATACTATATGTTTTTAAGCTTTTCATAGCTTTTAAAAATAATACGCATATCATAGTCCAAACATTGACTTCAGGTCTAGGAAAAAAGGAACAAGAATGTCATAACATTTAAGGGAGCCAACAACACAGCATAGTCATAGGTGTACCAGAACTGTTGAGTGCACAGCACCTTCACATCTAACGCTTTACACACACTTGGTATTATACTTAAGTTAAAAATAAAAAAAACGAACTGTTTTAAATACGAAATTTATTTACAGCTATTACAACCCACGATTTGGTAAATGGAAATTAGGCATGTACAGAATAATATTCCCATAAATAGTTTCAAGATACCATGACCAAATTAAACGCATATAATAATTATATGTAGAATGTAATTATTACGAACTATTATCATTGTTACTTTAGTGTCTTGGTCTTCCACCAAGCTCAATCCACATGGCCCAGGCAAATGGGTTCAATGGGTTTCACACGATCTTTGGAAATCTTTTGCGCGTGTCGTCTTTAACAACTTGTAAAATATTATATACTCAATAGCAGTGTGCTTGTAAGTGCGCACAATTGGCACTTATTCACGTTCGCTTTAAAGTTAATCATTCGTTATATATATCTAAAAGTGATTCCACAAATATATTCACCCTTCCATTTCTTTCCTTTACTTATAAGTTATTATTAAAATCATGATTTTTAGAATTTTTAAGACCGCGTTTTCAAATAAATAAAGTTTGTTATGCCATTTAAAAAATGTTATGTGATTAAGTACTTTCTATTTTTTTATTTTCAAATAATTACCTCCAAATTTTACTATATGCGTAATTTAAGTCACGATGTATACCCTAAATATAATATAATTCTAGATATTTAAAATGTGGTTTTTTTAATTTCAAAAATCAGAATTTGAAACATGCATGTTATTAAATGATAAAACAGATGTAAGCATGCTAAATTTAAATTATTAATCACTGCAGTATATAATATTGACCCGAGTGGTGAACGAAAGTTGAGTGTACGTGTGAGGAATAACGATATAGGTAGGTAGTTTTATTTATGTATATTCGTATTTTGTATCTTGAGTTTAAATAAATACTATTGATGTAGGTAGTACGCGTTTTCTGAAGTCTGTAAAAGAATAGCATCGCCTTGGAAACGATTTATATTGGTGATGTCAGAGTCAAAGAAAGCATGGAGGTCTATGTGGTGTATTGTAACAGATTGTGGATTTTAAAGTTAAGCAAGGTATAGAAATAATTTTTTTGTTGGAAATAAAACTTTAATTTACCAAAACACTTTTTCATCCATATATCGTATACTTGAGTGGTTCATTTGAAATATTTACAGTTAAAATTTTTAATTTATTAAATATATACATATAATTTCGTTATTTAAATACATTATATACTATACAGACGCGAAACAATCAAACAGCTCTTCTGATTTTTGGTTTCCAATTTATCAAATAAAACGTAATGATGTACACAATACTATCTTTTGGTTTTATTTTATCTCCGGTTAAAATTGAACGTAAGACGTTCAAATCGCTGTGAAATATGTTCCCCAATTATCGAAAATATAGAGATTATGTTTCAAAAATCCGTTTATCCGACTACCCGCAACTGTAGTACTGATACGCGCAGAGTCTTAAAGGATTTTAAAAATAAAACCACTTCTTGTACGCAAATCAAAAATTGAGATGATGTACAATATAATTTACCAAAATTTCGTTGACGATCGATTTTCGCATTGAAAAATAAGTAAAAAGTGTCTCATAATATTATAAGTTTAGTTACTCAATCGTCATAATATTATATTGCAAGTCTAGATCGGAGTATATAGTATCACTGCGGTCCACTATTCAAAGCATCTTAACTTATAACTTATAAGGTTATATAACTAATGATAACACTAATTGTTTGAAACTGAACTTGTATGAATCAAAATGCTACAAAAGATATTTTGATTTGGAGTATGAAATTGAAAATGTATGCTGTCATTCAAAAAAATTAAAATATTATAACGATAACAAATCTTTAAAAAAAAAAAAAAGTTTTGAAACTGCATTAAAGTAAAAATAAAATTTTTAAAAAAGTTTCAAACTTTTAGAAATATTGAGTGTTGACACTTAATAATTTATCATCGTGTATTATATTAATATTTCATCGTTCAGACAACATAAACTACGTACAGAATAATAATATGATGCGTTCCGATAACGCAGTTCGAAATCGGATTCTGGTCGAGTTTCTCGTAGTATTTTGAAACGATATGTCGCAATATTCTATTTCACTAAAAGTCTAAAATATACACTTTTACAATACATGCGCTTTTGGAAACTGTTCCTCGGCGGTACAAAAGCGTCTGCAGTTTCGCACTAATTTACAATTCCACGGGCGTAACGGACAAGAAATCTTTAAACGTCTCTACGTGCGTTTTACTACTTTGTCGAATGTGTTCTGGAATTATATTTAATTGCAAGCTAAGCGTTGGATGCTAATTATGCACCTGCAGCTGTGTACAAGTGTAATATTTCTTAATTATTAATAACAATATTATTATCAGACGATTTGAGCGCACAAATTAGCTTTTTACGAAAATCGCTTTTTTTTTTTTTTTTTTGTGTTGGCTTGACATTTCAAAATTATTACAGTTTATTAATACAGTTTTTTTTCCGATCGATGGTTTGTTTTTTTTTTTATGATGTATACAATTTGTGTAGTGATTGTGCGTCCATCAAAGAGAACGTCCGATAAAGAAAAAAATACAAAACGATATCATCTTGCTTCAAATCTTATTATTTATTTATTTTTCAGCTTGCATCTTATTGTTCAGGAAAAAAACAAATTTGTGTTTTTGGACATACTCCATTCTCCTTCCGATTTGTGTACATCTACCTAAACAATACCATTCCCTACACACAATTCTTATTATAAAATGAATTTATTTACTGTTCCCAGATCCTCAGAAATAAAACCAATTGTTTTTCGTCCGGTTATATCAAAGACTAAGTAGTTTTCGCTGACTATATACACGTTGACTTTACCCCTTTAGTATATTTATATATATGTGTACACTGCAGCTTACGGCTGTCGAGCGTATACCGTTAAGATGCGAGAAGATCAAACGTCAAATGGGTCTTTTTATGTCCGGTAAAAAAAAAATAAAGAAAGAAAACCTACATAGAATTAGAAACTTTACTTTCGTGATTAATCTCTACACCGGAAACGATCTAACGTTGATTTGGTTTCAGTCGCAATACCTACATAATATTAATAAATAAAGGTGATCCACATTGTATCTATATTCAATATTTCGAAGTCTACTCTTTCAAAATTATTATATATAATATAATTTTGTGTAATAAATTGCAAAAAAAAAAAAATTTAATAGGTATATTCAACATTTTTTATAATCATTGTGATTTAAATTTTAAATTGTATTATAGTTTATTAGTAGTTTATACCTATCATATTTCATTCTGTAGTTGTAAATTATGTTGCACTAAAATTATGTATTCTAATTAGCTGTATATATTAGTGTATATATTGTATTTATATTCAATAAAAATAAAAATGAACGCACATTTTAAAGCAGAATATTTTTTGGAATGGGTAATCGATACATGCAAATTTAATTTTAAACCAGTATAGTTGATTACTTATAAGTATATTTTATAGTTTAGATAAGTGAAGTAGTATTTATATCAATATTTTGCATAGTAGGTTTATACTAAATACCTATTATATAATAGTCATGCCGCTCGATTTCGCTCAACTGTTATACTTAAACAATTTAAAAAAATTAAATTTCATAACAATAATATATTTTTAATAAAATTACAACATCAAAATAACGAGTATAGACAATTAAATGGATCATTTGTGTTCAAAGCGTTATTATTATTATGGTGAATCGTTAAATAATTAACCACCCTTACTCTTGCATTATGATTTATGACCACTCCGAAATGATATCCACGATATTTATGTACGTTAAAGTTGTTTTAATTTAAAAAAAATCTGTATTACACATCAGTCCCTTTAATAATAAGCAGGAGGTTGGACACGCGTGTGGGTTCCGTATTGAATAAGAGGATTAGGCAGGTAAAATATTCAACACAGTATGTTATTATCACGAGCATAATATTTCACATTAATTTCAATAATGACATAATACAAATAATAACTCACGACACTGCGACAATGGAAATATGGTATTTCGAGGGACCTGGTGAGTTGAATTGATGAATATGGACGATGACCAGCGTGATGAGACTTATGTTGATGGGGAAGATGGTTGTATTGTAGGTAAAAACGCACGGACTTAACAAACGGACTCGAAGACGGCGAAACCGCACGCACTAATCGACGTAATAGTTCGAACGTGAAGAAACGACACAAATAGGTGGAATATACGAGTATACACTGAACAAAGTGTATGTGAAAACCACACAAAAGGGAGGAATATAGAAAATACGATTTGATACAGCGGAAAAAGTTGTTACGCAGCGACCAAGGCTCATAGCATACGCAACAATCGCGGACACCGTACCGATGGTGGTATATTATCAGTGGATCACATAGTGAACGCCGTACAGCCAGGTGTTGACCTTTGTTCTAGGCGGATAACGACACCCTCGAATTAAATATTTTACATGTACAAGCATGGGTCCGTTCATAGTGATATATTTATGCAACAAGACCGCTTATACGTGAAATATACATACTGAATAGCAATCTTAATATCAAACATAAAAATAAAATTATCATCGAGTTAAAAAAAAAGAAAAGTATTATTTATTTTTATATCAAATAACACGAAATATTTTTTTTTATTATCCATCAATAATATTTATTTCCGGGAAGACGTCGGTCTGTAGCAAGTAACTACAAAATAATCATTGCTCTTGAAACCGGCTATTTAACGTAAAATTATATGATACTTATCGTTCGTATTATTTAATATTTGTATGCATTACACTGAACCAATGATGACGTCATGTGTTCGTAATAGGTAAGTATTTTTTTTCTTTATAAAACAGGTACAGCGATCGTGTACGTATTTGTTTTTCGGCGAACTTGTTATGGCGTAATCTTTATTTTTATTCATCAAAAGTAACTATATTATAACGATATTACTATACTTTTATATTTTACATTTTTTTTTTTTTTTTCATAAGCAAAATAATAACGTTCTTATGATATAAACTTTGCCGGGTGTAATTGGTTAAAGCCAGAAAACTGTACATAGCACGTTCTCAAGCAAACGCGTATATATTCGCTTAAATGACAAAGACGGTCAAAGCTAAAAATAAAAACTTGCTCAGAACTTAACCCTCAGTTAATAAGAAACAAAAAAAAAAGCCATGGCTTTAATCCCTCGGCATTATAACGGTATTTTTATAATACTAAATATAGTTTTGTTGGTGACATTTTAAATGAAACAACTTATATTATTTTTTAAATATAATACTGGATAATAATATTGTTATACTAATTTAAACATTATTATTTTTGGTATTTTATACGGCTAATATTAAATACGACCCAGTCAGCGATGTCAATGACTTTTAAAGTTTATTATTCCTTTTTTCTTTGTATTGGTGGCCATAGTTCACAACAACATATTATTATTTTAGTTTTATACGATTAATTAAAACAATATATTTTTGAGTAGGTACTTATTCAGTAATACATACAAAGCATAAATATTGTATTTCAAGGATTAAAAATTAATCATCTGCAGTAATTTGGAACAAATTATAAATTATAAATTTTTAATAAAACTCTGTAAATCTCATATTACCTCAAAACCCATCATCATTCTCCCAATTATTTATATTACTATAGTTGATTACAGTTAATATGAAATACAATTTAATACTATTAAATATTAAATGCATAATGTATAGCTTATAAAATTATTATTAAATGTTATATATATAATGATTTGAATTTAGAATTTTCATTATTTATAATGATACAAATGACAATAATAAAAAATAAAATACTTTAAAGAGATCTGTCTTCTTCAACTACCCTTAAGTATGTCTTTGCTCGAGTATATTCCATAATTTATTAGATTTATAATAATTAATGCTATACTGTTGTCATTTTAGCAAAGTGAAATGTTGTTTTCGTGTATCAATTCAAAAAAACAAACATTAACAAGTGCATTGTAATTACATTACATATACTTGCTTGTAATGTCATCTGGGAGCTCATAAGCCTAACCTTTCATTAGCGTTGTTTTGTAAATTTTCCAATTTACTTTATATTCTTTATAAATAATATATAATATTTTGTATTCAAATGTTTTCTAGCAACATCAAGTTTATCCAAGCCAATGGCTGCAGTATTATATTATATTTATAATAGGTAATATTATCATAAAATCTAGATCACGTATTTTTGGCATTCGTGCACATCGATGTGGGTATTGTATGATTATTATTATTATTGTTGATCTGATCTCGAGTTTTGACATAATTGTGTTTGTATGAAAAAAAAAACGTTTTTCGTTTAAAACGACAATCTTGGAGGATATTTTCGTACAAAAGCTCGTTGATAATATAATGACACCGTGAATTTCTGTCACTCTCATAAAGTTTATGTCTAAGCTAATAAAAAAAATAATACACAAAATATACTTATTATATTATATAAAGAGATTGGAATATTTAAAAAATAAAAAACTATCAAGCTACCTACAAATAATATGAATATATATATAATACAATAAGATATTTCCGCATTATAAACTATCACATTTTACATAGTATCAACGTAACCGGAAATTTGAAAAATTATTCCAAATCTTTCGGTATTATACAAGAAATGCTTAAATGCATGATATTATACTATGTGTTAAAGCGATGAAGTGTGGAGTATTTTCTGCAGTTACTTAAACCTACATTTATTTCACTGAATTTTTCGAACTTAAATTCCGACAATTATATTATTTTTTAACTCGTGCGACAAGGTAAAATTATATATTGTATGGTACGTGCTTTCAAACTGTGCAATATATGTTATGCAAATGAGGCGTAGAACTGAACAGAAAAAAATGTGTATTCTTAATATGCGTGCAACGCAGTAGTAGTGTTGGGTATACTTATCGTGTCAGCAATACACACGATATTAAATATAATAGTACGAAGTTATTGTATTTTACATACATTATAAATATGTACAGGTGAGAAACTCTCTACAGTGTTTATAAAAACAGTAAAGTTTTGTTTTTCAATTTTTATGAAATGATATCATTCAGTTTCCTCGCACGGTATGTTTAATGTAAATTACACTACAACCGCGATGTGTTATGAAATCCGAAAGAAGAAATATTGTAGGAACTCAGCTTATTACAGCTTATTATTTTACATTTATACCTACGAATACGTTAAAAATGTCTAAGGAAATCACGTACACGTGCTGTATTATGAGAGCTTTTAACGGGAAAAAAATATTATTATTCTTATTATTATTATTGTAATAATATTTATAACATCGACACGAATTCTTTGAATTTTTCCTCTGCCGATCTCTTACTTATCGTAACACACCGGTAAAATACATATAGCTGCGTCTAGCTGTATTATAGGTCCATTACAAAAATTCTCTTGACAAAAAATTCAACACGTCGATTTTTGACGACCGTCGGGTGAAAAAAAAATGCTGATTAATTAGTTTTGCACTCTTGCAAAAAAGTTGAGGCCCGAAACCGAATTCCGTTTTCCGGAAAGGACGAAAACGGCCAGGAGAGACGTGATTGATTTTCAATACAAAGTGTTCATTAAATAGTTAATTAGTTCCGGCTAGAAAATAGCGCTCCGGTCCAGTCTATATATAATAAATAGTTATGCCGCCGCGCGGACGATCGTCGTGAGGCCATCTATTTTACTTATATAACATATTCCACTAGTGTATTTAACTCGATATCCACTCCCAATCCGCCTGACCGCGATTATATTGCAATTTTCGAAAGACTTTATTATTACTTAACACGGACATGATCTACACAAAATAAGTTTGTGTGACTAAATAACACAAGCATAATCTATTCCGAATTTTATTTTGAGCCATCGCATCGTATTACAAAATATTAATATAGATACTTACTATTAAACATTTGTCAAAAATCACGAGTTTATTTTAATTTTTATTGCACTCGAACTTATTTTAAACATTACGAAGAATGATTAAGTTCGATAAAATGTTTAGATATAGTACTATGTTTAAACTGATAATATTTTGACATTATATCGTCAAAATATGTTAAATACTTGACAGTGGTCTGACGTACAGCTTGTGACCTGATTATTTCTACTTAACTACGACTAACGAATCCGTGTAAATGTGAATTACGGAAATCCTTGTTTTTAACGCACAGATTTGGGGAAATAATAACGTCGCTCGTAAACACAACATAATTCACGTATATTATGTGCGCGTTTTATACGATATTAAAATGTTCTTTGAATTGTTGCATTAATATTAAGTGTAACTTAAATGTTTGATAATGTAAAAATAACAAGTTGAAGATTATAATAACAATATCACATATTATTATTTACACTACTTTATTTATTTACAAATATTGTACTAATATATTGTATCATACTGAATATTATTCAAAATCTCAATTTTACATTGAAATATATTTCTTCTATTATTTACAATTCAACGTTGAATAATAAATAATCATAATATAACGATTACTGACGAATCATGCTTTAATACAAATCACAAATTTTAGTAAGATTAGTATAATATATAAACTGACGGTTTCCATCCAATTGTAAACATATTAAAGAACCTGTAAGATCTGGTAATAACCAATTTTGGTTAATATGCAATATAGAAACAATATTATTATTTGTCTAATCATAACTATTTGAGTTTAAAAATTATATTTTTTGTTTTTAATAATTATTGTCGTTTTAAACTGAAAATGGTAAACAGGGCACAATTTATTTAACTATTGCATAATTTTGCTGTTTGTCTGTTTATTATTCAAATATCGTAAAATTAAAATGATATTATACGTTATCATCGATTCAGGACAATTCATTATTTTAATGTTTAGACGGTGATCGTTTTTAGTTGATGGAACGTTAAATAGTCAATTCAATTTGTTTTCATTTTCATTTAATTTCGTCGAACAATGATTTTTTTTTTTAGTTTTTACCTGACCTCCAATCAACATCAATATAATGTTATTAAGATCGTACACGATAACACCACTGACTCCATTGCTCACTGACGAGCTGGACGTAATATAATATTATTAATTATTGTATCATATCCGTTTTTTTCGTTATTTATTATCCGTAATCATTTCGATAACCACTTAAAATTGTAAAAATTTAATTTTAACGATGTTTATAACCTGAAATATTATTTAGGTTCAATACCTGTACAAATTTCAACAACACAAATCGAGTTTACAATAATTAATACAAATGTTGGGTTACTAAAATCTTAGGATAAAGGTCAGACTTTTATTTTTCGGAGTACCCAGGATTCTACAATGCTACACTGTTTAGCTGTGTTTTGATCCATAAGACAATCATTTTAAAATTTATAAATCCGCACCAAATACTATCGACTAGCATTTTGACAAACATTATAGGAACGAAAAGTAAAATTTATAATTTCATCGAACTCATCATGACCACGGCGATAAATGCTGCTGATTCGAAAATTCAAGGTTTAACAAACCTAACGCAATATCGTGAACGACGTATAAGTCATTTGGCACAAGGAAGGATAATATCGTTAATCATTATATCATAATATCGCGTAATTTTATTATACTAGCAAAACAACGTTATTATACTACGTTACTACAAAATCCTGACCGATTGAACCACCTACGTTTTAAGTTATCATACTATGCCGTGCACACAAAATGCATTATTATTAATTAAGATTGTATACGATATAATATGTTCCTATATTATGAGTATATCACATTAGTACATTACACATTTAGTAGTGCTCTGTTTCACAAATTTTAAAGGTAATACAAGATAAAATTGATTTTTTTTTCAACGGAAAGAAACCCGATTCGAAAATGAAATAATACAATTATAATATAATTAGTCTAAGATGTTTAAGTTCTTTTTTGGACATACAAAAATGACGACAGTTAATGCTTGGAAATCGGAAGTAAACGTCCATATAACGATCGCAATAAAATGTTTTCCGTCTTCTAATAAATCTTTAAATAATACAATAGTATATCTATGTGTACATTACTTATGAGTGCATTCAATTATTTTCTCTGTGATTTTTCTGAGAGTAAAACAAATTATTTTATTGCGCTTAATTGGACTGAGAAAGTACGCATTAAATGAAAATCAAAACTAAAACTATTTTGGTTAATTGTAAAATAAGGAGTTATAATAATATAGTAAAGTTAAATTGACATCGTTGGAAAAGTAGTAACACAGTACGGATAATTTGTGAAGACAATTGAAGATCATCGATTACCTATTAAAACGAACATGTAAATCTTTCAGAGGACTTATTCGTTGCGACCTTGTGTGAAATATTAATTCACTATTTTCTTTAATACTCAATATGTTAATCGTCTTAAGATCAGATTTATTAAACAAATAAAGCAATAGGTATTATTTTACTACTCAAAATTTAACGATAATTAATAATTTACACGCTCTACGTCTCGTATGCAATGGCAATAATTATAGCTGATACGTTCCCCTACTTGGGTTGCTATAACGATATTTTATGGTATCATATATATTTTTTTCAATTAATCCGCCTGAAAATATATACAAATTCAATACTGGACGAACATGAAGGTTTATAAGTACCTGTAAATCAATAAATTATGTATATGGTATAAGCAAACTGCAGGCGTATATGTGGAAACGAACGATTTCAATGGTCAAACGGATTTTATGCACACATAAATACCGATTGAATGATTTTATTTTTACTAAACAAGTGAAAAAGACAAAAAAATGTCGAATTAAATTATGGACGGAGGATTTTGCTAAAAGCTCCTAGTATTTTATGCACATGACCCTTGGATATTGTTGGTGCGCGCAGCAAAATTCGATTGGCCTCCCGTTTGAGTGTTCATCAACAATTCTCATTCGAAACGACCTTTTGAATGTTTAAAATTATCATCAATATGGACTTCAAATTCTCTACACATGAATAAGATCTTTTGTACGAGATATTTCGATAAATTGTAATCCTCTATTGAACGTTGGAATCAAATTCAAAAAGCCGAAAACATGTCATAAATATAAAATACGACCTAAATATTATTCTGAGCAAATAATATATCAGCATTATTGAAAAAAATCATCTATATCATTATATAGTACTGCAATATTATTATTAATGATAAGATACTATAAAAACTTTGTATAAAACAACTACGCGAATAATTATATTATAAAGGTGTAGGTAAACACAATAAACATACAATTATAATATTATATGTATACCTACATAAAAAATTATATGATTTTTGGGTTTTGAGAGTTGTATGAATAAATTTTCTCCCAATTTCCATCAAGTCCTCTATATCAAACCATAATCAAATAGATACTACACTTACATTTTTTTCTAAAATTTAGAAAATAAAACCAATAATGATTATTTTTGGAATAATACATAAACGTATTGCACTTAAATAAATTAAATTTACCATGTTACAGTGTCATGGTGTAATATTTATAAAACATGATGCACAACACATATTTCATCATACCTACCCGTCCCTCCTCTTTGACAAAGACACTAACCGTGAAATTTATTCAAAAACACAAATTGAAATAAACTAATATAGTGGTAATTACATTATTGCTTACCTACTATAATTTAACCACCCACCCGTTCATAAAAATCTCCACCAAGACACCTACAGGAATCCAGAAAACCCTTTTAACATAATACTCCTAAATTACAGTACATAGTTTCTATACTAAGTAATAAGTTTTATTTGTCAATATTAACAGGAACTTCACAGTCTATTTACATCTATGTATACTTTAATGAGTGATAAATTTAGGGTTAGGGAATTCATGCATGAACCATGCCCTTAAAAATATTTTAAATTTCATTAAAAAACCCAAAATTATAAACTTATTTATTATTAATAAGGCGTTTTTCTTTAATCATTTTTAAATTGATTTTTACAAAAAAAAAAAATTGTATATAGTCCAAAATATTGTACTAACTTAATATTACATAAGACAAAAACACGAAACGAACAGACGAATTTACATCTACTGAACGTATTCGGTGTATTTCTTATCGATCGATTTTATGTTTTTAGAATACACAAATAGGTAATTAGAAAAACAAACATTAGGAAAATAGATTTTTTAATAATTTATATTTGCTCATTTCAATCTATTTTTTTCCAATTCCTAGAAAGTTAATATTAAATATTGTGTATTATATAATATGTATAAAATATTATGCTCTTTCACAATTTTTTTATTTTTTTTTTTTTTTAAATAAATATAATATGAAATACATAGGTATTTAAAATACAAATATAACAAAATAAGCACTTATAGACGAAAAAGTACTGAATATGCAAAATAAAAATGATTTATTTCAATTTTTAGTACTATCGCCAAAATGTTTATATTACATAGCTATAACGTTTTCAATGATTATTGATGTATAACCCCAAATGGTTACCAATTTCAAAATTTTATATACAAAAAGAAATTTAAACATTTTAGAAGTCATATTTATTGCTTGGATGTTATAGAACAGATATAGTAATTTTATTTAAATCATATAGCCATATAGGTATATATCACACATAGATAATATGAAAAAAAATTATATGTTGCATTTTTCATTTGGCAGCTATTTTTAAGTCTTATCGACAATGTAATGTTATGTAAGCAATTGATCCTTAGTTAAAATGATCGGTATCCATAGAATAACATTTTTTTCTACAATGATCAATAAGAAATTGAAAAAAATAATAATTCTGTACAGTATGGAATCATGATGGATTACATACATTTAACCCACGTTTATCCGATAAAAACATGATGATAATTTATATAATAGTACTATTAGTACTAATCTGTGACAGTCCCATATAATAGCTAATATGAACTTTAGCAATAATAGCTTAAACCTATTCATATTTATTGGCTAATGAAATAGTTTAGTTTATAGAAAGAACGATAAGTGTTTTTAAAACCAGTGAAATTCATACGATTTTGAAAATCCTGATATTATTATCCAATCAAATAGTTAATCTATACAGTTAAAATTTAAAAAAATAATAATAATAAATTTATATATAATTTTTTTTTATTAAGATAATGTAAAATTCTGCCTTAACTAATTAATTAATTTATACCTGGTTAAAACAGTAAATAAATATAAAACTATAATAATGTATCATAAATAATTATTGTTAATAATTATTACGAAAAAGTAGAAAAACTAATAAAATATAAAGCCAAACGAAATTGTTTCTTTTACACTCAAAGTTTTTGATTACGTAATGGTTTCTTTGTTAAAAAACTACTTAACGATTTAATTATATAAATGTTGGCGTATTAATTAAAACGAATTCAAAAGACTTTAAATGGATTTGATAAATGCAAGAAACATATTTTTAAAATGCATTCATTTCAAACAATTTTAAAGTATGATCTTTTATTTAATTTTTAAGCAAGGACTACTGTACTTTTTATTGAACGAAATGCAATTATAAATCAAAGACATTGCTCTGATATTATGAAATTATTTATGGCCTTTGCTTATAATATTACAGTACCGAGAATTTAAATGATTTAAAATCATCATAATTATCTGTATGATTATTACCTACAGATTTATCTTGTTATATTACCATTATAGGTTTACTATTAGGTACGATGCGTAGTGTCTATGTATATTGATTTTTAATATAGATAAAAAAAGCTTCATAATAGTTGTAGGATATTAATACTTATTCCCATAAATTGATATTATACGCACAAAGATACATAAATATTGACATGATTTCATAATTTAAATAAGTCGTGCATTAGTTTACTTGCAATTTTTCCGAATCTCGAAGGTCTGAATTATAACATTTATATAAACAACTGCAGAATATATTGGCGACCCATTTTTAAAGTTAATGTCAAGCAAATTTAGTACCTTTTACGCGTTGACACGTGACACCTCTACAAAGAGTGGCTATAAAATGGTACATTTTCAAACTACATATGCATACGTTTTTTGCAAACGGATGAGCATTATTTTTCCTTTGACGTATCTGAACTTTATTAATGCACCGCACAGGTATATGATGTGTATGTTTTTTGTGCATCCTTAGAGACGATACTTTCTCAATTATTATGAAAAACCAAGTCGATCGAGAGTCGAAGGTTCGTAACATTATCATGTCATACGATGACGGCACGAAGGCATGTCATCCAGCCCGAACTTTTATATTAAAGTAAAATCCATTTATGTTATCTTAGAACAACAACAGGTTTACCACACGTGGAAATTATAAAAGTCTTATCTCGTCCGTATGAACCGTATATATTTGCGTGTATATTGATAATAATATTATAACCATGTATAAATATTGAAACATATTTCTTACGTTTGTAATTATTTATATAGTTTATCATTTTATCAATTATCCTAGGTGATGACTGGCCCAAAGAATCTGCAGTTCTCGGTCAAATCACTAATACTATGCGTCGGTAATGGGCACATGGCTCTAGAAATTTATGTTTCTAGTCGTTCAAAAGTATGTACGTCACGTGTATTTTATTATAATATATATAAACATAATATTATAATATATTATTATGATGATGTTTCTGATTATCAAATGCCGAGTACTCTGTTTGATAGTTTAGCACTTCCTGTAATCCTGTGTGTGGTGGTGAATGGGGAGTTACAGTTTTCAATATAGACTCTTCGAAAATAAACGTTTTAAGAATTAAATGTACTATAATAGTATAATAATATCTATAAGATGTACTAAGATGTATCATTTTTTTTTGGTTCATTGTACAGGATGGTGTGTTACCAAAAAAGATTTAGCAAAAAAAAGGTAATTTTTTTTACATCCGCTCAAGCTTTAAACAGATTACACTGTAGTAATTCAAATTGCAATTATTATACACTGCTGAAAACCATATACAGTGTGCGGAGCATTGCTTACTAACGCTTAATTTGCATATTTTTCTTCATAAAATGTATAATTTTCATGCATACTTAATTAAATTTAACTACGACCACGACCAGTTTGATTGATTTATAAATGATAAACATAGTTTGCACTCTTGAGTCTGTACAAGTATTTTTATCATACATCACTTGAATCAATACTATTGGAAAAATCATTGATAAAATATAAAATTTCATGTTCGTTGATAATAAATGAGAGTTCTCCTTGAATTTTACGTTTATTACTAAATAATTTAGATCATATAATACTATAAATCTATCAGCATTTGAAATACATATAAAAATATATATTCAATTTTCAACTATATTTAATAATTATAAATTTTATATTTATTGATCAAATTGAATGCAATTTTAACATAACATTTTTAGCAATTCAAAAATATTGCCTTAGGTAAGGATTACAGTTGAACTGTCCGCATATTTATAATAATAAGCTTAAAGCGATTTTTTTTCTTTCTTAATGATAATTAACATCATTATTTAAAATGTCAGTGGACAAAGTACTGCTTAATCAGATCGTTCAATCGATGATGAAAAAGGTTGAAAAATAGAACAATAAAAAACACGTAAGCCTCTATTGTTTTGATTTTATGGGTTTAGCTTCTTTTTATTTGTTTTGTATACAAACGTACGTCCTATTATCATTCCATAAGTCTGTGCACCATTGTAAAACTACCTACCTACCTACCTACCTATTAACCCAAACATCTACCCAAAGTCAGAGAAACACTGGATTCATTTTTTTTTTCTGAACAATTACACGTATTTCAACACTAGTGTAAATAATTATGATTTTATATTTGCATTATTATTATTATTATTTGAGTTTAAATTTAAACAGAAAAACATATAGGAACAATCTGCTATAGGAAAAATAAAATTATACAACAAATTTTCTGGTGACTTTACCCTATCAATCAAATAATAACAAAATTCAAAAACGAAAAAGTCACTTTTCGCATTGATTTTCGGAAAAAAAAAATCTAATATAATGCTTTGAAATTCAATATTACTGAATCATCGATAATATTATGTTTACAAAATTCAAAAGAAATTTCTAAAATTGCATTTTATGTCCTTAGGCTTAGACGGAAAATCTGAGATAATATACTTTACCATTGTTTTTTTTTATTTTAATGGCCTCCTTACAAATAAATTTATATCCAAGTCAAACGAGTCTCTTACACATAGCATATTCTATGCTTAAATCCAATTGCCGTTATTATTGTAATTCAAAATATGAAAAAATAAAAGATGTAATACTGATAATGGCTCTTCTAGCAATTTTACCCACCCGACATACTTAAGAATCAATTTTGTTTTAGAATATTTCCAATTTTATATACATAAAAATATCATATATTATGTTTCTACTAAAAAATAGATCAAAGTTTTTCAATCAATATATTATGTATTATAATATGTTGTTTCTTGTACTTACTAATATTAAACTATTTGAATAAAATATGGTTAATGTACGTAATACACAAATCGTTTTTTTTTCTACTTATAATACTACAGACAAGACGAATGTATTTGATATCATTTAAACATAAACTAAAGTTTAATTTAGTGTAAACAATAAGTTACATTTATGGCGTACAATAAAATACAATTTGCTTAAAACACGTGAAAAGAACCAATTTACTAATTGATTTTATAACAGACAAAGACCTCGAGATTTTTTTTATTATTCCAATAAATTTCTTTCTAAGTTGAAGAAAGATACTTTAAAAAACCATATTATTTTATTTAAAATAGATATTTTTATTAGTGGTTAATAATGTTTTCATACCAGGATATTGTGTTGTTTACTAATAAGGTTCCTACAACAGAATGTATACAAAAAAAAAAAAAAAAACCACATTCAGATTATTATAATAATATATACCATCATGTATTTCATAAACAACTTGATTATTATGTACCTATGTTAATTTTGTTTAATTTTAGTAGTGTTAGAAATACACTATGACGCTAAGTTTGAGTAAATATACGGTACTAATATTTGTAAACCAAATGAATTCATTATTTATGAAAACATTATGAATCAACCTCCGAGGATCATTTATTTATTCATTATGTATAATATGCATTTAAAGAAAATTCAGTTCTCTCTGCATATTGTAATGAATTTCTTACATAATACTTAGTTTGAATCACAATATATCCAAACATTAAACTTTTAAACTTTTAGTTTATATGAATATTTGCATTTTTTTAATATTCTTAGCTTTTAAGGTCATTTTTTGCCTTTTCATTGCATTGCAATAAGATTTGTATTGATTTTTTTTTCTCTTAAAAGTATAATATACACAAAACCAAACAAATGACTGCGCATATTACTATTATGCGTATAAACATTGAAATTCCAATGATTAATTAAAGTGCCATATAAATGTATTTATAATTATTCTCATGTGTTAATAAAAACACAACTATTTCAGTTAAGAATAATAAACTAATTTTTAATACACTGTGTGAAGGAAATATTATACAATTATAAAATGAATAAAATTATTTTGAATACGAAATATAGTCGTTTTAGTTCAAACATCCTATTATTATAATTCAAAGATATTCTGCACTTTTTTACAATATAATATTGCCGTTATTATTCGAGGCAGCAGATGAATGATACGGCCTAGCTATATTCAAAAAAAAAAATTCTACAGAATACTGCAGTATTGTAAATGTTATTGAATTATAACAATGTATCTTAACATAATATTATACAATACTACTATTATAATTATACCGGTTAAACATTAAGTTGACAAGTCGCGGTAGATCATTATCACGTATTTCATATACCATATACAATATATCGCAATACATCATTATTACCTATGTAAAACCAGCCTGTGGTCTTTAAGTTTACGTAATATATCATAATATAATATCATTTTTATGAAATTGTAATATTATTTATAGGTTCCGCGCGTTTATTCATTCGGATTCCAGATATACGTATTTTTATGTATCGTATTGTATAATATTATTATTTATTATTTTACACTTAGAAAATGGAGCAGAAATTCGATGTTATATATAATACATTGAATAATTCGAGTAGCATAATATTATAATACATAAGTGATTTTCCTCATGGCATATTATCAGTACTCGTACAGCGGCTAGCTGCGGAACGCCTCATCTTATCCGTTGCACAAAGTTGAACCGAACTTGCAATTTTTTTTCTATCCTAAATCCCCAGACGACGGAAGACAAATTTTCCTTTAGCGTTTTCAATCTAAAAACTCTAGTGTCACTTTATTCAGCAATTCCGGAAAACCACCAACACTATCGCTGTCAGAAGAATACAAAATACGATTGTCAATCGCGAAAAATGCAATTCGACCCGACCGATTTAATGTCGTTAGAGTCGGTGACGGCAACGGGAGGACCATGTGCGTTCTGTTTTTAAACATATATTTTTTTAAATCCTCATATGAAATTCACATTGAATAAATACGATTTATAAAGAGAAAGAGAAATCCGTTTTTACTTAAACACGTGTTTCGAGAATGCTGTTGTTTGTGCTATCCAGAAAGCACTCGATAACACTACATCCAGATAACACTATATATTATAATATTGTATACAATAAATTGTATATTTGTTATTGAAACTAAATTTAAAACATTTTAAATGTTTTTGGAAAACATGTCACAATGTCGGGTTGTTAATAATATTCTGAAAAACAATTTTAACAAAAAAACCAAAGAATGTATAATGAATGTGGGATACGAAAATTTTCCTCTTCCGCTAGTATAATAACAATAGTAATACAAATAATAACAATATTCTTTATTTACGGAAAAAAAATTTAAATTACATAAAATAAAATACAGACATGATTTAAAAAGTAATGTTTTAATAGTAATCAATATAATAATTAATAATTACATTGGTGTTATATTATTCCGATTATTATTACTGTATAAGAGTGTATAAATCATTAGATTCCTTGTATAGAGCTCAATAAGTTCACAGATTAAAGATCACTTATTTTTTATAAAATACAATGTGGAGTGTACTCTTTAAAAAAAAAAATGTTTAAATAATATTGTTTTTAATCGATTTACGTAGTAAGATTTGCATAGTTTGCATATTGTAGTAAACTATACAAACACTAACAGAAAGCGACGGAACAGAAAAGTAATAAAAAATTGCGGACTAGATCAAATGATAGATTATAAAGATTTTTACAACACTAATGTATAATATTATAACTTAAGTAAATATAAAAAGCAACAATAAATCATCGCATTCGATTCTAAACGGAACTCGGTTTATTATACAATGTTATAAGACTTAGTATGTTATTTTAGACAGAATTTACGAGTACAAGTTTTCAAAATGTATTAAATTTAAGAGTACATAGTTGAGAATACAATAATATAATAATGACCTTTATTGAAATGCTATTCGGCAATTAAAACTATAAATGTACAGTAAAACAAAAAATAATATAAAATTAATAATAATATAATTTGTAGGAAAAAAATTCAATATTAATAGCAAAAATATGATATATTAAAAAAAAAAAATTGTATAGTATCTAAAAGTTATTAAAATAAACGATAAATATAAACATAAAACAATTCGTCGGGCAAAAATTAAATTGAAATCGCCATCAAATAAGCGATTCGATGAATATTTTGTAAACAGGAATATATTTCATGTACGAATATTAAATCATTATTTTTATTAAATTTGAATAAATTATTTTTACACAAATTGTTGGTGTTTCAATAGAACTTATTGAACCAGTGTATAATATTGACATTTCATACAATCAATTACAATATTGATAAAGCTCAATAATTCATTAGTATAATCGTATATGGTAATACTGGTACTCAAGTATTTATCCATAACATTATGATATACTTCTATCCGGTATCCACGGTAGCGCTATGATAATAGTGACGAAAATGCTGGACGACGAAACGAAAAAGAAAAAAAAATATTGTCAAAAGTTTTTGTCTTCTCCCGCGCAGGTCCTATACATCCCTATATATATATAAATAAATATATATATATATCGAGGCGTATTATAGTCGTGCAGATGTATACGTCTATCTATAATCACGGTCGACAGGCCTTTGTTCGGAAAGTTTTCTGATTGATGATTTCAACCGCCGCCCAGGTGAGAGAGGTCGTTTTTGCGGCCATCAGTTTTTCTATATAATAATAGTAATAATAATATAGTCGTCGTACCACTATCATCGACGCCTGTATAATACATCTACATTCTACACGTCTGTATATTATATTATATTATTATTATTATTATTATTATACGCACGCTTCGATATTTCACCGTTGTCGCTGCACGTGAGAAAGGTATAATATGTACAGGTATACATATTTATATTTATGTATAATACCCTATAATATCATGCACACCGTATTATCGCGAATCCTGCGGGATTTTAGTCTGGATATCACCCCACTGAGATAAGTGATGACGAGTGATGGGAGGGGTGCGGGGCGGGATGGCGTTAGTTGGTCGCGAACAGTAGGCATTGGTGGAGGAAGCGATTGAAGCGTCACAAAACTTACTTTTTAAAAACGCTGGGAAGAAAAATGAATGGAAATAATAATTGCGATCTGCCGAGAAAGAGAGAGATAGGGAGAGAGAAAGACATATATCAAAAACATATAATATTGTGTACACCTAATATTGTACAGGTACTGTATTATTATATAATTATATACAGAACGACTTATCGACAAACACCCGAAGGATCACATTATAAAGTTATTATGTGAAGTAACCAAACCGACGAGAGAGAAAAACGGTGAACGGGGGAATTTGTTATTTTTGAATATTACAATAATTTTGTTTTGGATAGTGGATAGGATATTGTGATAAACGTCCGACGAGAGAAGCTCTGCAGCCCGATCAATAAGAGAGCAATGCGACCGAATACTAAAAAAACAAACAAACATTAACCAAAACATCATAGCTATAATAACATAATTAATTGCATGCAGATTACATTGATTACATTTTACACACAAAAACTCTAGTTTTCTTGCACATCATAGAGTTATTTACTAAGATTATAATTATCACAGTGGAACAAAAGTGTGTATTATTTAAACGTGACTTTTGTTGCAGTTATTAGTTTTAAAAAATCTAAATCAAATAAAAAAAACAATTCAAAATTATTCATGGTACATTGATATCAAAAAATGTTTTTTTTTTGTTTTTTTGCAAATATTTAACGATATTATATACACAGGAATATTATTAAAACGTTATCAAATTTAAACGTTTTCATCAAACTTTCGGTCAAAAAATCAGATTAGAGTGGCGTTTCGACCTTCTTGCATTTCAAAGTTTCAAAATCGCACTACCGTTCGATTGAAATCCGATCGAGCACCACCGATCACCATCAAGTGCGCGCGTCATAATAAGATAATATTATGTAAATAATATAGTTGAAGGGTCATTGATGATATTGACCGTTGCGACGAGACGAGACGGAAAAGCGAAGTGAGTACGATGCATGTTGTATCACACGAAAACCGCACCGATAAATTAATCATCGTAGTTAATATATTGATATAATAATGTAATACGCTTAAAAAACAGCGACTATATAGGTATATCTGATATAACTAACCTAATTGTATAATAAGTTAAAATATAGTTGCAGTATCAAATTATATACAAAATTAATTATGTTATTAATAACTAATCAAATACGCACTCATGTAATTGTATTATTAGTGTCAAAAACCGATACCATGTACCGAAGATCGACCATATTATCACTGACATATATCATTTGTATGAAAATAATCATCTGATCCTACGCTGTACTCTTTTCATATCGTTAGTATCAAACGACGTAAATAAAAAATAAGAATTGAAAAATCCAATTACAACTAGCTGTTTTATTGGACTCGA
Organism: Rhopalosiphum maidis; assembly: GCF_003676215.2. NCBI lineage: Eukaryota > Metazoa > Arthropoda > Insecta > Hemiptera > Aphididae > Rhopalosiphum > Rhopalosiphum maidis. Next base: position 32,610,370 of record NC_040879.1, read on the forward strand.
TTACGTTTATTATCGAACGGAGTTCAGCCATAAATAATATAATTCCAAATCTTTGACAGAATTGTATAATAATAACTCTCCTGTGTGCTTCCACGATGGACGACGAACAATATTGTTCATCATGTTACAATAATATGCTAAAAACCATTTACTGTACATAAATTGTACACTAAATTTACGCGCGATCGGCCGTGATATAATATTTTATTATCCAATCCACGACACCGACCGGATAGAAAATGAAGAATATCACATTATCAACACATCCAAGGACTGTTGTAGCTAAGGGAAATATATATTATACAATATTTTTATAATATGGTACGTGTTATACTTACCTATATACACGTATGCGCGCGTTGTGAAATTTATGAATCTGCATACCGTCAGACGGGATACTTTCCGAATAAAAACTATGAAAATACGTTCAAAAAATAAAAAAGTTTACCCGAAATAAATAAGTGAAAAATATATTCTCGAAGTTTAACATGTTAAATTTTCTACTGAGTCCCAGAGGTAAAATTGAAAAGTTTATGCGTCGGCTGTCGAAAATAATTTAAAATATAATATATACTATTTTTTTTCAGCTGTAATATTATACCTATATGTTTATTATTATTATTTTTATTTTACACATATACGCAATCGTAAAAGATTAATTTTTGCACGATAAAATATGTTCATAACAAAAACAATTTTAACTGTAACCTAGGTATTGTACGGTATTGTGTCAAATAGAACCGGGACCCGATTTATACTTGTCTGAGTAATCTTTATAAGTTGTCTCTACAAGTTGAATATTGTAATCGTGAGTTTAACAACAATTTTGTGAATTAGTGATGTGTGTCTATCATTATTATCAGTGAATGGGCATCATATATAGCATTTTTTTTTTTTTATTCGCGCAACATTAATAAAGCTTTGAGAGAATAACATTATTCAAATAATTGTGATACCAAGTGTCCTATTTCGATATATTTATATATTTTTTTTTTTTTTTAAACAACAAACAAAACATTTTTATTGCAAATTATCGAGCAGTTTATATTTTGAACATTTGAAAAATGCATATGAGGTAATATTATTGTGTTGGATAATACTCGTAAGATTTTTATTAAAAACAATTTAAATTTTGATGGATATATTTTATAAACTATAAATGTCTAACCGCAATAGCTACCGTATCTTCTCAACAAATAACTATGGGCCTATGCCCTATATTAACCATGATGTACAAAAATAAATAACTTAAAAATTACTTATTTGAATATAGATTTGGATTCATCGACTGAATAAATTTCAAAAAAGTCATCTAATTCATTACTATACAAATAAATAGGAGTACGTATGCGAGATGCATGGCTGTGTATATAATTATCGATTATACATATTAAAAATATCTTCATTTTTATCATTTACGATCTATATGAATTCGCTTAATGTAGTGTTGTTATACTAAAGCGACAACATAATATAAATGATCTTTCATTATAATGATAATATTTTGTTATCGTCACTATAGCGTTACATTCATAGTAATATTACTTTATACACAATACATACATGCATTATAATATATATATATATATAAACGTATACGAAAGATGGTAAATACTATGTAAAGTTCACTAGTAACTACTAAATAATTTTATAATTATTTCGATTTATAATAATCATCGATTTCAGTATTCTTTTTGAAAGACGTAAATTCAGTTATAATAATATTATAACATTGGCGTGGTTACAGTGTTTTCCGTGCTCTTGTTTATTTATTATTTGCTTTTGCGTATATTTTATAGATTTTATCGCAAAGACGTTGGAAGATATTTTCGTGGCGCTTACACGGGTTTTGGTGTATGTGACACGTTTTAGGAATGCGCTGTAGGAATATATTATAGCGTGCGGTTAAGACGAAAAAACGAAAAACAAAATGGAACGCCACCGCGTCGTAGTACGCGTTTAATTTCAAATGTGCTTGACATGATAATATATTGTTTAATGTTGATAAAAATGTTTTATTTCATCGACAGAATAATGCAGTATTCGGATAAATATAAAATACAACGTATATAGAAATTATTAATATGGTGTTAAAAAGTGAAAAATAATAAATTGAGTCTAAGTAAAAGTTTATAATGTTCAAATTTCAAAGGAACGTATGAAGGTGTTTTGCTCGTGTGCGCAATCACTATAATATCACTATATATTGCAGCACTGTATGATTCGTCGTACGCATTTTCTATACTCACACACCTACTTTCATTTTTGTATTGTGTTATTTAGAAAAATTGTAAAAAAATGTAACATAATTAAAGTTCAAAATAAATGTTGATAAAATTTGGAAAATGTATCAAATTTAAGAACGTTCACATATAACCGTAAGAAATTCAACTATCAAACACTTATTTGTTTTTATAGTTTTATTGTGTTTACTAATAATGGCCATATTACTATTTTTTAAACCACGGAAAATAATTAAAGTCCGACAATATGAGGAGTTTATATTCAGCGGATTGGGTGGTATGCAATTACAATATTAAGAATACCAATATTTATATGTTTCAAATACTTTTTTTTTTTAAATACAACTATATTATTTGACCCTTAAAATGCATCGCAAAAACAATATTTTTTTTGCGTTCTCAAACAATTTATCGAGGATTTATTATATTATACATAGTGAGTTTAAAACAGAACCCATTGACAATTCGACATTTTACTATCTTTAATGTTTCAAAATAAAATAATCTGAATACCAAATAAATACTTTTTTACCATTGTAAATTTCTAAAAGTAAAAGTTAATTTTAATTTTGAATTTAAATTTAAATTTTATTATAGTCCCCGTGATGCACTTTGTCGCCCGTACAAAATGCATCTGTGTTAAGTTTGTTTGCCTATAATGCTAACAATGCTAACATTTAGTGTAAAGAAAAAAACTATTTTTGGTATTCTGATTTTGTGTATAGATGATATCTCTGGCATATCGATTTTACATAACTGTCCCGCCTAGAGTTGCATTTTGAGCTGGGAACCCGCGAGCTGCCCAATATGTATTGATATGTAATTTTATTACACGTTTATTCTAATTAGTATATAACTCAGGGTTTTTTTAACTTAGATAAATGCTGTTGCAATAGAAACCTTTACCGTGATATAATCTTTCGTTTAAAAAAAAAAATCAAGAAGATCTGATAAGTAGTTACAGAGTTTACCCTGTACAAAGATTTTAATTTTACATTTATATAGTTAGATATATGTAAAACTTAACTGTAAATAATAATTTAGCAACTAATAATTAAAATATTTATTACTAAGAATCATTAATCAAAATTAAATTAATATACAATGCACATTATATAAAAGTGCATATTATGCAACTATTACGGAAATATCTGTTTAAGAAAATAATATATTTTTATATTTATATACTTATAAAAGATATAAATAATGGTAAAATACTGCTGAACCAATGATAGCGTTCAGGTTTAGGTAGTTGGTAAGTATATTCTACTTAATTTTGGCTTTAATATCCATGACAACGAAAAAACAACGCTGAGTATGAACAAGATGTGTAATAAACTTATGACGGCCGATCGAATAAACTTAATAGAAACTTAACAAATTATATTATAATATGTATTCAAAGACGAGTATTTTCTAACCTACGACGTAATACTTTAATAACATAACATATATTACAAAACGCTTGCAAATATCCGTTTTCTGACAAGCACGTATAATCTGCCACCGACGTCTTTCACTTGAATATACACACCGCTCTCTGAGACGAGTATTATTAAAAGAGGCTATGGACTTATTTCATTAATATTGCATTTTTTTTCTGTTATAAATTGTCGAGAAAGTCTTTCATCCCCATAACGCTATTTTTTTACAACGATTTTTTTATCGACCATTTATAAAAAAAAGTAAGTATAAAATAAATTTTATAACATTATATTTTATACATCTCAACCTAGTGTTATAGAATATCATAACAAAAACAAAGGACAAATATGTACAAAATATTCTCAATTTTTTTACATAGACTATGTATACGCTTAGAGAATAATCCAAGTATAACTTATTCATTTTCGTCTCAATTTTTTGTCCGTATGCCGCCAATTAAATAGTAATACATGGTAAACGCGATTACACTGACGAGTGAATTCACGGCGGAGATTTAGCCATAATTCCACTTCGATTGAACTATTTAAAAACAAATCTATTTATCCCGGGATAGTGTTCACGGCAGCTTAAAAAAAAAACCCGGATATTATCAAAGAGAATAGCGTGATATTAATCGAAAACTATACACCGAAAAAGTTCAATCGAGCTTTTCACCGGTTCATTTCAACCGTTTTTTGTTTATATGGTTGAGCACTGTATATATACCGTACAAAACCAATATTGTTTCTTTTATTTTTATGTGAATATGAAAACCACAAAAAAATAAGCCGCAAAAATCGTACACAAATTTAACAAAACAAATAACGTCATAAACACCGACGAATATAGATTTATTATTGTTGAAACACGACTTTTCGAAACGAAACACAATCAAAAAAGGCAGACAATATTAAGAGGTAGTAATGTCGCAAACGTGTGGTGGGTCTTATGTGAATAAATCATTATCGTTGTCTTATATTATGCGATTTAATGAAAGATAAGTTATTGTCATTGTGTATCGCGAGTTCGTGGACAATAATTACTAAAGAGACTTGCATTTTCCTAATATACCTATAGAATAACGCTTTGGTCGATTTTAGTCCAAGGCATACCCATTAATTGAGGGGTACAAGTATAGTCTATTTTTGGAACGGTAAACAAAAATATTATGTTATACCACACAAAACAGATATTTAGAATTATTAATTATCATAATGTGCATTTTGTTTACCTTACGATCAATTAAATTGTCAACAGCTATCACTGTTTTTAACTTTATTATGACAGTTTTGAATCAAGCCACCAGAAAACATTGCAGTCAATTGACATAGATTTATATTTATGTCTATACAATTTTAAAATTTAGTGGTTCTTTACGATGGTTATTAAACAAATTATTTGTAATTTAATTTCTATCGTTTTTTGCCAAATAATAATTTTTTACTCAATTTTTAATGAGTTGTTGATATAATAGGTACATTTTTTTGTATCATTAAACTATATTGACTCAGTGGTTTTATTTGTTTTAATCATTGTATATATTATTATTATATTAGCAGACGATTACTTTTGGTGATAGTTATTTCCAAGGATGTGTATTGTGTTCAATTAGACAGTTTTATAAATATTATAAAATGTCAAAATTAACTTTGTGTTGTCATTCTACACGAACTTTGGTTTAATTCTCGTCCTATGGCCATGGAAAATTATTGCGTTTTCAAAAAAAAAAACAAAACTCAATAACACACGGATATCAGCGTGAATACAATAACACTGTATGTTTGTAATTGCTATAAACTCTTTTAAATGTATGTAAAAAAGACAATTAGCGTCCATTCTTCACAAAGCAAACACGATAATATAACACGACACTTCGTGACGTGTCCAATTGTCATTGATCAAATGAAAAATAAAATCTGAAACTATTATGATCAGACATTATAAAAATCATAATACTATTGTGTTATAATATATTTGATGTTCAACTTGTTTATTATAATAACATAGCTACATCGACCGGACAGTGTTATATTTTATCGTATACCTATAACTGACAGCTTTCCGTAATGATTCAGCACGTCATGTTATAAATAAAGTATATCGAAATTGTATTGATTTACAGCACCCGTAGGTAAATAGTGTAAAGTTCGTGATACTTGTGTTTTAATATATTACTAGTATTAGATATAGTGCCTGCAAGCAAGAGACGATTGTCAACGAGACATTGTTTGACACTGCACGAGAGATATGGAAGGTTCGTCGCGTTTTATTTGCGGATAGTAGGTAAGAGGAGGTGGACACTTGGTAAGTGCGAACGAAACAATAATCGACAACATGACACGTCGTCGACGACAGGACGAGTATTGCGCAGGGACACCTATCCTTTCAACATCTCATGCACGACCGTCATTGCAACATTTTGTGTACAAGATTATAGCTTGATGAAATGGAGATAATATATTATTATTATACGCTATAACATAGTTTAGGGTACGCGACAACGTTTCGAATAACTAATTAGGTATACCAACCAAATTACATTCGATTTCATCATGTAAATAGATACTTCCCGTAAAAACTATTTCACAGTCATCTGTAAGACAACTGAAAATATCATAAAACTTCCATAAAATACTATATATATTGGTGTTAAAATTCAAGTATAAGTTATAATACGTGAAAAAATATTCAAAACTTAGTGATAATCATACATTATATTTTGTCTTATAACATGAAACACTTATTTTACTGATTTTGTTAAAAAAAACTTAATTTTGTTTAATCTATCAGATTCTTATAAAAATATTAATTAAATTAAAAAATATAAGGAAATTACTAAAAAAAAAAATTATTAGTAAATATAAATTAGAAATTTGTTTTATAGTTATAGACAATCCTATTTTTCAGATTTACAAAGTTATACGAATGTTAATTTATATTATTCAATGGTCAGTAATAATTAAAACATTTGAAAAAATAAAGATTGTAATATTGTAATTATTGGATTATCGAACATATTATTTGAATAGAAAACTATTTGAATCAAAGCATAACAAAACAAATAATATTAGCTTTATTTTTATTATTTATAATAACCAACTTTGTTGTAAATTTGACATCGTAATATTGATAAAAATGTTTATTATTATTTTTTTTTATATTTTAGATAACTATCAAAGCTTTAAATAATATAACATGATCTTCAAATAAATATTAAAACTAAAATAAATTTGAAATAAACTTTATTTATATTTTGTGTAATGAATGAAAATCAATAGTATATTTTGAATAAAACAAAATATGTACTAAATATAATAGTTTATCATGGCCAATAGTACGTAATAATATACTTTTGATATAGTTCCTTCAGAGAATAATAATGAAAATAGTTTACTTTTAAGATATTTATAACATCTAACTTTAAAAATACCACAGTAAATATTGTACACTGGACTAATTTATTATTGGATGGAACGTTCTAGAAAATTATCATCAAAGGCAGTATTACATTTTCGTGGTATTATAAACCGACATACTTGTTAGAAACAATACGTTTAGATATAATGTTATAGTATTAAACGATGCCAAGTTTAACATATTATGTCTTAATGTATAACTAATTTTATCAATTTTCAACAATAACTTAGGAATGTCATTTATAACTTTGGAATGTCACCGCACTCAAATAATATTATAATGTTTTACGTCAATATTAAATACTTTGTCATGAGATTTAAGACTTAGGTGAAAAATACTCAAAAAATAATACTAGTTATTAAGGTTGTATACATTAGAGAGTCAGATTCCCCGTGACTTACTTTCTCTTTAAAGATTTTTATAATAACCGACAAAAAAGAAAAAATATTTTTTTACAAAAAACTTAAAATAATATTGTTTTTCATATTTATAAAACATCATGCACTTTTTCAAATAACAGTCAGTATTTCGTTGACAATGACAACAATCATAGGTGATGCGCAAAGAATAGAACGCGTGATTGATTGATTATGTGGTTGGACGTCTGCGCGTCGTGTAGACAGTCATCACAGTGGTAACATCCACGAAATCGACCACCTATATAACCTAATGAAAAAAATAAATGTTTTTTTTTTTGCCGTATGTCTGACCATAATAATGTTATCTATATTTTTTTGCGCTATTTTTACGATACACGTATTTTTTAATATAGCTAAAATATTTGTATTTAATTTGTTTGTTTGAATAAACAATGATATTTTGTTATATTTGAATAATATATAATAGTCGTTAATGATTTTTTAAACTTTACCTAAATACATCTCGTATTTATGTGTGTCAATAATTAATGAGAATCAACATATATAACATGATATCATGTATAGGCGTATGCATTGAAAAACAAATTCTTCATCTCATTCCCACGGTTATAATTGTTTTGTCTCGTTATATCGTCGCCGGGAGGAGAACCGTTTAATTAATTTACCAACATTCTCTCTTTGCTACGAACGAATTTGACGAGGGATGTAATTATAAGACAGACGTTTGGTTGTAGTGCGACGTCACCAGCCGTTTTAATTAAGGGCATTTTGAGTTTTTGCCACCGAGACGTCTTCGCCGATAATAATATTATGTAGCTAGAAAGGTTGTCAGACCGGGCTCGGCAATAATCGCCTCTGAGATTCACAATATTTCCACGCTGTTATAATCGGTTTATTTGCGTGAACAAGTCACGTACTCATAAATCATAATAATTGATGAATATATATATATTTGCAGTACATGTTTAATGTTTTTGCAACACATATTGATGAGAGATCGGACACTATAAAAATCAATAAACGAATGCAACAGTAAATATTTACGATCGGTTAAAATAATTATAAAGTAACTGCAGACGGACTTTAAAAAAAAATATTTCAGTATCTTATATACCAACGCAAAACCTATCTACTGCTGTACGGAGTAAGGTTCTATAAATATTATACTGGTTATTAATTGTTATATTGATAATATCATTTTACTGAATATTATTAAAATTCATTAGCCGGCGTCGTGTATAGACAATTTCGGTACAACGATGTTAAAGTGGCTTTATTCCGCACCATGGTCGGTAAACAAATCGGAATATTCAATATTGTACTACGATTCTAATATTACAACGAATTGATCGCTATGTCATATGTTATTGTGTAAACAGCAATAATTCAATGTTCAACTTATTGTAATAAATATAAATTATTTTATATAAATGTATCGATACCAACTTTGTTTGGTTTTCATTTAATATCTATCAGGTCAATATTGTTTAAGTTTGTGTATAATTATTTAGAATTGACCTAATAATAGTATACTAGTTCTAGGTATTTTTTTAATTAAAATATTGTGATTTCAATAAGTATGATACTGTATGGAGTACAGAAAGAACAATATTACAATAATACATTTCAAATCATTATGATTATTAAGTAATGTAGTAATATAAGTTTCGAGTGTTGTTTCGAGAATTGTATAGAATAAAACATGATAATGATAGCATATTTAATTTGACTATGAGAGCTAACGTACTTCAAACATTTAAATTATAATTTGAAATAAGTTAAGCACACCATTGTTACACTAGCTCAACGGTAACAGTGACTAAGACGAGCTGTCTAAGAACAGATTGACATATTTGTGAGGAGATTAAATTATTGACCCGGAAACAACATTGTGTTCATTTATTGATATATTTGAATTTAAAAATCTTTATTAAAATGTAGTATATATTATTATGTGATTGCAATATGCATTAATATAAATGATTTAATATTTTATTATAATGAAATTTAATGTTATCTACAAATAGCTACTTAAATTATGTGTGAACAAAGATTATTTTTAAACGTTGGAATATGATTATTTGTGTTAGATATTCTAATATTTTGCATGTTTAATAATTCATATTATTATAATATTGTGAACAATATTCAAGATAACATTTTTAAGGTTAAAATTTCACCTCGAAACAAAAAAAAAAAATAAGTACAATAAAATATTACCAAATCCACCATGATGTAAAATCAGTACCTAAACTGCGGACGAAAAAAAAAGGAATAGCTATAATTAGGTAGACACGTGTCAGTCAAACTGCATTCAAACGGCTTCAGCGGATGAGTGAGCGTAACACGACGACGGATATTATCAGACTTACGCTACTGTATTATTGTATGTTATTATACGTGTTTCTTCCGTGCTTTTGCTTGTGACCGAGACGAAGTTAAAAATTAATTTTCCAGAAAGCCGCGTGGGGTTGCCAACAAAACGATAAATGTTATTGCGAAGATTGCGATGCGCACATATAGTTATCACGTACACTATTTACGCGGTGTTCGGCCGACGATAATATTTCATAAGATGCACACAAAAACCCGTACGTGTTGTAGTGACACGTTTTAAGTCGTGAGCGTAATTATGACATAGGATAAAAACGATATCGTTACCTTTATGAAATGAATCATTGTCATCATATTATTACTATGGCATCATACGGTAGTGGCCGGAAAAAAATCACAAAAGCACACAATACTAAAATTAGGACTGGTAATTCGAAACTCTATAGAAATAAATGCCCAATTAAAACTCATCCGCGCTCTATAAAATGAAAATAGAGTACTAAAAACTAATATACCAAACGTAAAAAATATTTTTAATTTTATATGTACCTATTGTAGTAGATTATAAAGAAAAATTGATTTAGTTGTTTATTGTGATAATTTACTGTAAATGCTATACATTGATTTGTTGATGCTGATATTCAGCACTTATTCAAGTTTATTTACGAGTGATCATACAATTTTTGAGTATCCAGGTTTACAGATAAATTTACATTTTAATTATTTGCGTTGATGGTTAAATATAATGTACAAAATGTCATTAAACTCATGAAACACCATTTTTAGAATAAAGTATAAAATGTCATAAACATTATAAGCTCATAAGCATTCTATTAAAAACAGAAAATTTTTTAAAAAAAAACAAAATAAAATTTCATTCAACAAAGAATAAAATATATTTGTACCAAAAAGAGTATTGAATTTTCAGTCCTATTAATATTTATAATTAAGTAACATCATGATATATATTTTACTATGTTATACTATGGGTATATTATTATTATTATTATAACCACAATGTCAAATTTCAAGAAAAAAAAACGTTGACAAAAAGGGTATAATATACAGAAAGAGAAGGTGATTTGGGCATGCAGCTGACAGATGTTTATTATTTTTTATGAATGTGCGATATCCGATCGTGTTGGTTTCATATTTACACCGATCGTAACACGACGCTAATATCATTATCCGAACGTTTTTTTTTTGTTATTTAATTTTTTTTTATTTTTTTTTTTTTTTCATAAACTGAATATATATTACTCAGATGAAAACGTTTAACAAATAAAATTATTAAAACAAAAAACGAATACAATATTGTTTTATGCTTGACGAATTAAAAAAAATAAAAATGTATAAATCAAATATTTGAGCACTAATAATATTTTTTTTTCATAGATAATAAAATTAAATATATTAGTTTTAATTCATTCATTAAATAAATTAAATCGGTACAAAAATAAATATTTGTTGGTGTTAACAGAAATTAATTTATCATATTTTTCCTAGGTTATGGAGATAAAACGGTTCGTTCCATCTATGGTGATAATGATCTGATGTTGGCAAGTACAAAATTACTGGCAAGTATTATACGAAAATATTATTACATATTAAAAGGATGAGTTGATTAAAATTATAGATTGGAACACTTTAACCCTTAAATACGTAGTATTGTACCAGTGCTACAATCATAAGATCAATTATTTTGGCTTTATTATTTATACATTATGGACATCCAGGGGTCATTTTATAAACTATATTAAGCGATAAAAATCGTATCGATTTCGATACTAAATGCGGTTTGATGAAAAATCGTTCAAAACTTAGTTGTTCCACATATTAATAAGTTGTATTGCTGATATTTTGAAATTAATTTTAACGACGAAATATAAAATATATTATTTTTATAAAAAAGTTCCTGTATTAATTAATCATTAGTTTAATATATAACTAATCTTCAATAAACTACAGGTAAAAAACAAATTATTAAACTTATGCAACAATGCGCACAAACGGTACAAATATGTATTTGCTAAATACACATTTTAGAAACCTGAACTTAGTCAAAAATGATTTTAAGAAATAAGACGATATTATTTTTAATTTCAATGACAATACTTTAATGTTATCGAGAAATGTTGAGATAGGTTACATACAAATCTACCATATAATTAATCATTTAAATAATAAATTAAATTATATACCGCACATTAGAGATTTATAAATTGACAAACAATTTGGCGCTACTAAAGATAAAAGTTACGTACTTTAAACAGTACATGTCAACAAAACCTCACAAATGGGGTAACAAATTGTTCATTTTTCGTGTCGTCAATGGGTTTTCTAACTAGTTTTAAATATATAGTGAAAAAAAAAGATAAACTTTGCAGTTTGGTAAACGAGCTGATGATCCTGGATGTTTATGGAAATATTGTTTTGAGGTAGACTCGGAATGATGACAAAAATAAAAATCACTATTTATATATTAATAATTACTATACAAACATACAATTTATGTCATATCCATATCTCTAGGTACTGTTAGAAAAGATCGTTTACCTAATAATAAACTACCAAATAAAAATATATTTAAAATTCAAAAACGTAGTATTATTTGCATTTATATACCCAGAAACTTCAATATCAGTAATATGATAGAAAAAAAATAAACATATAAATATTTACCTAATCCACTTATTGTTTTTCTCTATACCCATGTTAAAAACTTACAGATTTGAAAAAAAAATCGAAGTTGATAGCCTTTATGTCATAAAAAAAAAAAACAACCAATTCATGGGAGAAGTTATACAGTCTTATAGGTAGTTATAACTTACGAATGAGAATGAGTAAGTGGTTCATGAGTTTGTTTTATCATATGGTGAATACATGCGATGTTGATTGTTAACTCTTGGTTACTTTACAAGAGAATGAAACAAAAACTTGGTGAACCAATACAATACACATTTGTTGAATGGCGCAAGGACTTATTTTTTACTCTCACTCGTCGAAGATTCCGAAAATCAACTAAAGATCGTAGATCTACATCTTTAGAGTAAAGTTTGAAAAAGTAAATAGAACAAGACCAACTCGACGTCCTACTAAAGATGTAAGATTGGATAAATGATCACCATTTTCTAAAATACGATAACAAAAAAAACATAGTAAATGTTGCACAGGATTTACAAGTTTTAAATGTATGAAGTAACTTGTTTATTTATGTGTAACAAAAACTAAAAACTGTTTTGTAAATATCGCTGTTAATTTTTAAATATTTAAAATTCTATTTTAGTTGTTTTAAACTTTTAATTTATAAAAGTAATTTTAAAAGTAATAAATAAACAGTGTGATAAAAAGGTATGCAATTTATTTTATTCGTATAACAAGATATTAATTTTATTGTTTTATTTTTAATTTTATAGAGATGTATCAGCATAGTATATTGTGAAATATATGAAACGGTTAATTACTTATAACGATATTATAATGACGTATATTAAACATAATATATTATAAATATATATGTATATATCGTATATATGTATATATTTCAGTATATTATTTGTAAAATATAACTAAGAAATAGTATAAAATATTTATGCAGTAATTATATATTATATTTATAAATTTTAGGTCTGTTCATGCGATATTGTACTGGTGTAACAATTTGAAAATTGTTTTATTTTCCAAAAAAATAATGACTTAGGGTTTTATATTTTATTTTATATGACCTGTTTCAGTGACCTAAAATTAGTTTGAAAAAATGTAATTTCAAAAAAAGAAACACGCATTGAAGGGTTCGTTTGATTTCAATCGTCGATGCGGAGACGCAGTTCCGACATTTCCTTTCTCGATTTTATATTAGTATAATATTCCGTTTCCGGACTTCCGGATTATAACACGATTATTATGTCTACACCGTAAACGTTTGTGTTACATTAGATATCGGTAAAAACCATGTACTCTTACTATATTATTAGAAGTAAAAATGACCTGGTTCAATAATATTTATTATAATTTATAATTATTTTATTATTCTTATTATGTAATTATATATGAACAATTATACAAAAACAGATATTAATATACATGTATACGCGTATTTTTTCTATCATAAAACAGTTATTTTCTACCGTAAAAGTATGTTTTTGAAAACAAATTTTTTATCCAAATTTAAATTTATTAAATCAAATTTTTTTTTTTTTTTTGAAAATATGTTACAATGGTCTCAAATTGTCTAAAAAAAATGTCAAAACACATACATTTACTATACATAAACTACTGCTAATATATATGACAATCATCCTATTTATATATATTATGTTTGTAAGTGTGTGTGTGTGTGTGTGAGAGAGTGTGTGTAGATACGTCTAGTCTGTAATTAACGCCATTTGCGAACTGGTTAATTAAATATTCACAGATATATAGGTACACGGCACCCAACAGCACCGTTCAGTCTCTGTTAATAATTCACGTCACTCTATACACTCGGCAGTGTGTAATAAAGAGCAAAGAGCATACACATACATAAATATATAATACTGGACGCTGGATTATGCATTATACCCGGTATGTGTAGAATCATCATTAATTCCAAATTACTGAGACGACGAGTACCTATATAATAATAAAAATAATAAGTTACGCCGAGTGGTGGTTTCGCGATTTATGTTTCACCTGCAAAATATTATACCAAAGAAATGTTATGCACGCGGCGTGATTAAATAAGTAATTATATTAGTATTGACTGCTATTTACTAAATTACATTTTATTTTTTCGTTTAAGGTTGTTCGTGCCAACTGATGCCTTAGAGTCAACCTAGACAACAAACTTACATAGACCAATGACCAATCATATAAAATCAAAGAGGAAATCGCTCAAAATGAATCTCCATAAATATAGACATCTCCTAAAATTATATTTTCAACTTAATATCAAACTCTTAATCTATAAATAATATAAAAAAATAACCCACTCATTAATAACCAATGGAATTCATTCAGCTTCGAGGAACAGCCAAAACATCCAATATTATAATAATTCAATCGTTCCGATAAATTTCATGTTGGCTCATTACAAATGCGCCTGGTACGTCAGCAATCTATTCATTCAATCTGACCTCAACGTCTCAACTATTCATTCACTAGCCTAAACCATTTTCACAAAAACATATTCAACCATTCAAATCCTCTAATTTCCAATCTCTCTTACCTTATACACTGATATCCAATCACGCTGACCTAAGCGCGATTGGCCTAAGGATCTTCTCAATATAAAAAAAAAATACCATACAATTGTGAATTAAAGTAAGTGGATATCCTTTCTATCAAACAGTTCAATTTTGTGTACTTTACCTACCATGTCCTTTAATATTCAATATGTTCTTGCTTGTTGTAATGTGAAAAAAAGGTTGTTAATTTTGAAAACACTGACCTCGACTATAATATTAAGTTCCCAACTATACGCCTGCTGAGAAGAAACATCGGCATAACATTGACCTAACTTTTTATTAATCTATAGTTATTCAGCACTACTTGAATAATAATAATGTAACCATTAACCATGAGTCTTTACGCCCATAAAAATGTATTAATTTGTAACTAAAAGATTCCATATGCACAGAGATATACATTTTAAAACAATTTAGAAAATTTATATTGTTAGAAAATATGATTACCATGCTAAAAACTTGAAATAGTACACTTAAAACACAATTACGAGTACATATTTACTAATAATAAATAAATTATGGTTATCTACTTTGAAATTTTAAATACTCTTTTCAACACGATGTCAATCTAATTTATAATAAATATTAATATAGATTTTACGAATCTTGAAAATAAATCCATATTGTCAACAATTGCTCGAGTCACATGAAATAATTTAGATTATTTAAAAAGTTATGCAAGTATGTAACAGATTATAATAATATTGTGATATTGTAATATTGATCATATGAGTGTGACTTTTTGCTGTAGACACCTCCACCGACAGCAGTGTAGTAAAAGCGTTAAAATAATAATTCTTCAAAAGATTTTAACTTATACGTATGGGGTTACGGAAATCTCCTTGCCTTTAACAAAATTATTCTTCGTAATTTTCTGAAGAACATAAAACCCCAATAGCAATAGTTATATTATTATCATTGTATTAAGATTAAGGTAAACCCGATTTCCCCGAGGGGCAATATTTCGTCTTTAACGAGAAGTGTTCGCCGACCGAGAAATTCTAAGTGGTAGGTACCTGCATTTACATTTTGATCAGTTAGATATACATAATATATCAATATCCAATTTAAATAATAATGCGTTAATTTATATGTCATTTTTGTGTTATAAAATAATGCATCGGATGAATACTACGGGTATTTCGTTCTTAATTATAAATACTCGTTGAATGATTTCAGAAAAAAAATTAAATTAAATTAATTTATTATTCATATGCCATGTTATATTTCTAAACTCGTAGTAATTACATGTACCACAAAATATGAATTCAACGATGTAGATTGTTGAAAAGTAATATAATTTTTTTATAACAATTAACAATAACAGACTGTTTATTTGTAATTAATTATTATCAGTATTATACTATATTCGTTTATAATCACTTAAAATGTCTGTACCTATATTGATCAGTTTATATTGTATACTAAAGATTATATAAGTATATTGAATGAGTGATTTTAGTTAAGTTATTATTTTTTTTTTTTTAATTATTGTAATTTTTTTGATTTAATCCATAATTTTAGATTAAATAAAAGATTAGTTATGTCGTTAATATTGCTCAAATATTTTTGTTTAAAAGAACAAAAATTCAGATTTTTTTTTTAATTGATTTTGAACTTAACAACATGATAATATAATTATTATTCATCAAAATTAAAGTATAAAAGAAATTGTTTTGTAACGCTATACACTGTCATAAATCGTATCGAAATCAGGATGACATACAACATAATATAGATAATCTTCATAAGTACAGTAAATGTAATATAGCTTACCTTATTATTACGTTATATAAACACATGCCTTATCGCACCAATTTTTAAATTAAAAAGTACCTGAAACATAAATAAACATAAAATTAGTTTTATTTTGATATGCCTGAGTCCATCTTATACCGATAGCATCCGGTCGGTAGTCACATAATAATAATTATTATGAATCTCATAATCCGTTGTCAAACTCAGCGAAAGAACCCACCTAATTATTGGTGGGTTAGAATATTGGTTTTCATAAGATAATATAAAAATCCAATTAGAATTTATAAATAACAATTAATAGTATATTTCGGGCAGAGAAAATGAATAAATAATGAGCAAATCGTCTTGATTTATACTTTTTTTGTTTTGTTTTTAATTTTTTTTCGTTATATAGGCCTATCATTATTTACGAGTTTTTATAATGGCGTTAATTAAATCAGCCATTACTCAAACAGTACGCTGAGTAATGGCAAAAAGTGTTTAAAATTTCAAGAGAATAAAAGACGACGAAGAAAAAAAGTGAAATTTCAAATAAAGATACGCGCGTCCTCTACTACAGCGGACATCATCACAAAACAAATATTTAAAAAAAAAACTCGACGACTGATATGAAAATAAAAAAAAAATTACTAAGAAAAACTACAGACATAATAATTGTATTTGTTTTAAAAATGATTATATAAAAAAAAAAAATGAATACCTAATATCGCGCCACGGCGATGAAATGATGGCGAGGCGGTGGTGGCCGATAGGTAAATAGGTATAATAACGAAAAGTACATAATAATTTATAGTTTTAAATATTCTAACTTGACCCAGACAAAATGTCAATAAATGTAACTCGACTCCAGACGTTAAATCTACACCGAAACGTGGACACGGACGTACTGTACTTTAAAGGTTTAGAATATATTAAGTAATATGTTTATTCCGTTAACCGCTTGTAGTGTAGTACCGCAAAGTTTGCATTTTGTATTCTATTGATGGTTTGTCTGAACACTCGACCACACATAAGTACATAGTTATTAATATCATATTATATTGTGAGACATAACTATTACGAATTTTAGAAGAAAAAGAAATGTCGTCAGACAAATTTTTCACCACTGCACGGCTACCACGATAGTGTAGGGGCTTTAATAAAATTTATATATTATTGTTTACCGAAAGTCGTAAATACTACGATGGGTATTTTATTAAAGAATAAATCCTGATCGAATTATCGCGAGACGACGAAAATATAATTATTACGGTTTGACGCACGCGCCAGCTCAGCTGGTTTTTTTTCTTATTCCACTTATATATTGTTTACCTAAAGGTTTTTACGGGTGTCACCGTCGTCGATTTCAAAGCCATAATCGAGTCACGCACTACTACACGATTGAAGTATTATTATATTAACGATATTATTTCGGCGTAGTACAATATATTTTTTTTTTTTTTTACGGACACGGTCGTGTAATAATAATATGATAGTATTGTCGGGAAATATTTTCCGGTTGTTCGACCTACAGAATAATGATTTATTCATAATGGTTGCGGAAAATATACAAAAACATCGAAGAAGTAACAGGAAAGTATAATTATATTAATATAATGCAATTATTACGATTAAAAATCTTAGCTCGGAGACTCTTAGGTAGACCAATATTCGTAAATCTTTTCAAGTAAGTTTTCTGTATAATAATCATGACTATCTTTTTTTGTGAGGTACAAAACTTGGTTGGCTACTAAGTAGAAGCAGAGTTTAAACTTGAAAAACTACTTAGCTGATATTTTTACTCAATATTTAGATAAATGTGGTAAGTATTTTATCAACAACAGTTATATTGCGGTTTAACGTTATAGGCTTCCTCAAAATTTCATATATTCATTGAAAACAATATTTAAATACAATTGACGTAAAAACATCAACAATGATCATTAAGATGTATAAACGGTGTATTAGAGACACTAAAAAAAGTAATTTATTATAGTTGTATTATAAGTTTTCTTCCAGATATATAATATTATGTTATGCGAATAATGGACTGAAACTATAGGTTAAAAATGTGAAAAATAATTGTATATATTAACATTTTCATAGATATTTACATTTGTTTTTACAGTATGTCTGTATCGTATGTATGGATTTCTTTAGTAAAAATTCTTGATAAAAAATGTTGATCAAGTATATTTTTTTCAAATTGCACAATACAAAAAAAAGCTAATAAAAATGCGTATTCTAATATTATTGCGTAATATAAAAAAATAAAACAGTTGTTTTCATACGGAATTATTTCTATATTTTACGCAATGGAAACATATAATAAAAGATCTATGCACGAAAAAAAGCATGCATTTGAATTAAATAAACTAAATGATCTGTATATGATAGAATTATATTATTTAATGATTACGTGTATCAATGATAGTTAACTTGATAACTATTTATCTATTAATTTTTAATTCATGCAAAAATCATACAGAATTCGTTAAAATTGGTAAACAATTATTACAAAAAAAGTCAAACTACTCAAACTAGATTTGTGCGTAACTTATGGTAAACAAATAAAACCTTAAAATCTTATTTGAAACGAACGAATTATCTTTATTTCAGAATTCTTGTCACACGATACAGCTCTACCACAGTTTGATACGAAATACGATTTCATATAGGTATGTCATGACATGTCGTGTGTGTGACAGATAAAGACGGCACATTATATAATCCAATCCCTTTAACGCATTTGTTATTGGAGTTGGTTGCTTGTATGATATAAATACCAAAAATCTTCGGTATAATATAATATTTATTATGACACCTGATGTTTAAGGCGCTTTAAATTGACAGTCGAATAAATGTTAAAGATTGTTACCGTATATAATACCGTCACTACGACAGCTAAATGACTACTAACAAGTTACAGCAGATATAGCGGGCAAGAGTAGTGCGTCGTCTTATTGTTTGATATTGATTATTTTTATCTCATATTCGTCTCCGTAACAAATATAAACGGCATGACCCGAGCATACACGGACGTGCTCATAATTTATGACTTTTCTAAATAACAATAATAATAATAATAACAATAACAATAACAACAATAAAGTACTAGAATAATTATTATTTTTCAGAATATTTAAATACAAGTGTTTGATTACAACAGACTTACGTCATATCGATCGCATATTCGTATTCAAATGTGTTTTAAAATTAATTTTTACATCGGCGTGGCGTATAGTATAATAATATACCGAGCAGCACTATCTCCTCGTTCCGTTGTAGTGAACGGATTTTCTTTTATATATTTATGTATATTATCCTTTTTTTTTTTTCCGACGATGATACGTTAACGTCGAACATCGCCTTCCATACACAATATCGCCCTGGTTGGTCTCGTTTTTTTCCACAACACGAATTTTACATATATTGTTGTCTATAAAGCCGTCTAAAAGGCTCTCCAGACGGACGCATTACTACTACTACTACTACTACTACTATTATTATTATTATTATTATTATTATTATTTTGGTTTGTCCCTCCGGGAGATCGATACATGTATACATTACGCGTTGTGTAGTGTACGTCGATTTGGTTTTTGATGGTATCCGCACAAGTCTATTTTACGATTTACCGCTGCAACCGCCATCTTATCAACCCACCATACCGTCGTTGGACAATGAAATTCTGTCTATTTTATTACTCTTCTTGTCTATCGTGTTATTTTTGCAATATTTCTCATCCATTTCGAGTACACGTTCTTACTATTCAGCAGTTTTTTCGGTTTAATGCAACACGAGCGCACCACGCAGTCGACCCAGTGTCCCAGTCCAGTGAAGTCTTAAGCTTACCAATAATAATAATACGTTATTAACGTGTATGTTCCTTTAGCGAATAGTTTATTTGTTGTTGAACAATACGTTTCGGTTATAGAAAAGATCGGCCTAAATTAAAACCATGATAGCGTGGCTTATGTTACTTTTAAACTGATTGTAACAACTAACAATCGATATAATATACTTAATATGTGATGTACGAGTCCTCGGTTTGCAACTAAGATAAAGTAATGCTTAGACCGAACTTCTTTACTCAGATTATTATTTTGCAATTACTGAAAATATCGTTATAAATCGTTTTACTGTAAGACAGAATATTTTGATATTGTATAAAATAATGATAGTTCTTTGTCTAACAACCAATATTATCGATGAAAATAAACCAGTAGCATAAATTACAATATGTAATATTTTCAGCTGCATTATACGTATAACAAGTGTTTGTGAAATTTATATTATTCGTAGTTCTATGATTAAACTAACATTTGTACATATTTTTTTAGTATGATGCGAATTAGTTGCTAAGTCAATAAAAAAAATAGCTCATAACTTCCAGGTGCTCTGTTATTATAACATCCGTGACTTTATTGATAAGATTATATTGTCATACATATTTTATAGATAGACCGGGCAATGTTCATATATATGTGAGCAGTGGGCACCATAATGAATAAAATGTTCTACACTGGCATCTATTTTTTTAAAACAGTGCAGCGAATAACACTCGTCATAATTATATTAACAAATACGCCGCACTCAAAGCGCGCAAATAGTTTTCACTTCGATCATCTTAACCCGTACCGATTTGCACACAAATTCGAACCTTTGTGTATAGTTAACTCCTCGACAAACGCTTTACTGTATTATATTTTAACGGAGAGGGGAGAAAATGGCTCGTGAGCCACCTTCAGACTTGAATTGCAAGCGTTCTTTGTGCGATGCACTGTATAGTGGTCAATGGTCATATATTGCGATGGTCATTAATTCAAAATAATATATTAATTTACGACAACCCGTTGAATTAAAGCTTACACATCACACACTGGAGACCTAATGAGAAAGTATTTTATTACCAGTATCATTATTATTATTGTTCTACAGTCAGTATCTCGTATTAGAGATTGCTATAGTTTATTCCGTTGACTTTGTTTGATGTATAAAATACCTTTAATCTTTGGATGCGGGGGTGTAACTATTTACAGCGATAGGGATAATCGAGGAGCAGGCGATTATAGGATATTGTTGTCTGGTAAAAAAATGTATGAAATATTGCTTCTAATAAATAATATTTTGATTATTATAATACATAGTAGCAATATACATTTTTGATATAGTACAACTGTTTCTACTCTAAAACTGGATCCTCACTATGATAATAAATCGTGCTAGTTGCAATTATAGCAGTTATATATATAAATATTCATAAGACTATTATAAAATGTATGACAATATTTAATACTATAATTTTTGTGATAGTACCATATTTGTGTTATCCACGCTTTATCGTATGTAATTATAGTAAATTAAAGTGAATAGGTAGATTTTATACAATTATATTAAGTTGATCATCAGAAAAACTGCGTTTACCTTTAATTATTCTCTTTTTTCATAATGTAATGATATTTTTAATTTAATTTTTAGCTTATGATATAATGACAATATAAATACTAAAAACACATAAGCTAATTTTTTTTTCAATGTAATGTAAAATGTAAAAAAAAATGAATTTAACATAGTAACCGTAATTGGCTCATATTTTTCTATGTACATAATATATTATTATACGTGATTCAAACAAAATCTAGGTGAAGTAATAACTGAAAATGATATCATTTTATTTTTATTGAGGTGACAAATTACACTGCAATGTAAATAATATGCTCATGAATAAATATGTAAGATGTGTTAATGTGAAGTTAAGTTTGTTTATAAAAAAATATGTCTTTGACAAATTTGAGAATGAAATTGCGATCGTGAATTCGATTGGTTTAGTTATAAATACATTGTTTAAAACAAAAATAAAATGTATAGGAGATCATGGACCACAAAATTATTTATTATAATAAGATATGTATATATATTCTGTATATTATTTAAAAGGGTTAATTAAAAAATGTTAAACTTTTAATAATTTATATTATATTTAATTCCTCTAATTCCTTTAATAAAATGTACATAAATATTTATTTTGTAAATAGTTTATACATCTATTATATCTATATCAGTGGTCGTGGTAATGTTTTGTTAAATTATCTGATGGAGGAGAATTCGGGAATGTTTGAAAACTTTTGCAGAATGTCTACCTCAGATTTTGAGTTGATTGGTTCATACATCAGCAAACAGAAAACTCACCTTAGAAAGTGTGTACCTGCTAAAGATAGGTTCGCTATAACACTTAGTTTCTGACAAGCGGTGATAGCTATCAAAGCGTTTTATTAAAACTCTATTCAAACTTATATACAAATTGTTATTGAAATATGAAGATCTATTAAAGGTATATTTTAATCTTAGTTAAGATTTTCATATATTTTAAAATAATAATTCATTAAATTTATAGTGTTAAATGCTATAGAAATTAAAGTCTTAAACTTTGCTTTTGAACAGAATAAAATAATACATAATTACCCATGTCCCCTTAAATTTAACATAACTTTTTAACTCATTATACATATAATTATTATTTAAACTTAAAATGTATTATTTTAATACACGCATTTATTTTGTAAACATCTTATTTCACTTTTAATTTATTTAATAAAAAAAAATCACAATGTAAAAACCAACATAATTAATATTAAATTAAATTACATAATTAGATTTTTGTACTAACAAGTCAAATAACTAAAGTTAATTAAGTATACTAACTGTAGTTATAGTTAACTATTTTTTTTTTTTTATGTCAAGTGAAATTGGCACCTGGTGTAAAAATCTAAATAATAAGCACGTATTTTATCAAAGAAGTATAAGCAATTGTTTAATAAATATAATAATTTGCATATTTTATATGAGTTATGCAAAATAATTTTTACTAACATTTTTACAAACATTAGACTAATAATGAAAATAAACATGAATTCACAGAAGCGTGCTCCTTCACACCAATTCGTGTTATTTGATCATTTAATTTTACCAACATTCTGAGGAATAGATCACAAATCATTCGTGAGTATTTCTTGGAAGATTTTGTAGGGCCACAAATGACGAATGACTTGCACAATCTTATTCACAAATTCCAATGAATAAAGAACCGTGAACAACAAATATGCACACAGCGTATGGCTAGAACTTTTATTATACCATCACTTATATTCACTGAGCCTAAATCAAAGCTATATAATCATCATACGTCTATTTCATAAAATATATAAATCGTTAAATATATAATATTATGTAAATGTACTAAGTTTCACAGATTTATTGTTTAAAATACAAATATTTTAAACGGTTTAGGAAAAGTTATAAAAACAAAACATAATGAAGATAAAATTTTAAAAAAATGGTGTGCATTTTATATCATTATACAAGTTGAAATAAATGAAGAATTAAGATTGTTAACTAGCTGTATATTACTTAATATTATATTATAATATATATTTACTTTTTGTATGCAAATTATTCTAAAAAAATAATTACTAATAGCTATAGGGGATAGACGCCGAACGGCCGGATATCGATTTCTTCGTCCCGCAGACATAATAATATACTCTTTCTTTATTACAGATTTTTACTCGACATACAATATAATATAGTATTTACTGTATCAAGGTATATAATATGTCTCGTTTATGTTATGATCGGTGAGTGGACCTGGTTTTTTGCCAGAAAACGCAGAAAAACGGTTTATACTTACTACATATAATTATATATATAGGGAATTGGAATGGGTGAAGAATAACGACGGAGACTGAGCTGATTGATGACTATCATATGGACCCGTTAGGCTCGATAAACTACGGGTCATCGTTTTAGCATTTCGTTCAGAGCTCGTATAAAAGGATTTCCAGAGGCAAAGCGTCTGAAACGATTTGCCATTACTGCATACTTGTGCATTACATCAAATCTTTCTTTCGCAATATATTTTATTCTATAAATACATGTATGTAGAAATCTATCCGTTCGTCTTTGTTGCGCATCTTTGAGATTATACAAGATTACTGATTATGCATGTATCGAATATTCGGCAAAATTGTGGCTCCACGCATATAGTGGTTTTTTTTTTTTTTTTTTTTTTTTATTCAACTGACAACCACCGCCGAACCATATAAGTATACACGCAACGCAAATCTCGCGATAAAATTAAATCGAGAGATTTTCTCCAACGAATCCAACAACATGTTGTTAGTCTTCGTCAGCCACGAATTGAAAACCGAAAGAACATGCGAAATCTTCCACCCCGAACGTAACACAATACTACGAACATCCGTTCGGCCAATTTAAAACGCCGTACATGCGAGATTTATAGTTTAACAACTTACACTCTTACGCTGGACATATTATTGTGTGTAACTTATTTATAGGTATCTAAACGTTAAACTATTAAAACCCGCTTATATTTAAGTGCGCGTTGTTCAACCGTTACAATATTTGCACACTTTGAAAACAATTGTCCACGATACTTTATACTATGATCGGAAAAATTGAACTGATATTTATCTAGAAATAAACATGATAGCAAAAAATGTTTCCAAGTACCTAAATGCAGTCGTTGAATGAGATAAACAGATAAACCAAGATGACACTCTTTTAGAACTGCCCCAAACAGTAATATTTTTGTTCACACCTTGCAAGTAGTTTAAGAGTCCAATTATTGGAATCTACAATTATTTTTTGATAGTAACCGGTAACTATAAGAATTCTTTGAAATATCCACCCTTCCACGATAGAAAAATATCGTATTGATTGTTATTATTATCATCATCGTATTATGTTGATGGTCGATTTCGACTTGTATATACCGCGCACAGTGCACATAAGATAAACCGTTTTTTCGTAATTGTTTGGTCAAGTTCTAAACGAAACAATTGCGTTCGATAATAATTTTATAAGATTACTGATCACTTTACATTAAAGACCATTTTTTTATTTTAAAAGTGTTAAACACAGAGATAAAAGTCGATAAATTAAAAGCGAAACGCTAAAAACGGACGAACAATATAATGTATACTCTTTGACATCTGATAACGTTTCGCTGTACATTATTTAGACCGTATCTAAAACAATAAATTGTCAACGCAAACAATTGAATTTTTTTTTTCTTTTTATTGCCAGATACTTTATTCCCGATCCACTTTTTGGTTATTCTTAATGATATACGCATGCCAGATAAGATATGTATTATTTAGACGATTGTTGTAATTATTGTGGTTGTTGCAGTTCGAAAACCCGCAGGGGTGTGTTTTTATTATGTATTTACTTATTTTTTTACAACATTAATCCCGTCTAAAGAAAAAGAAAAAAATGATTATTCCCAATTTTCGAAACAAAAAAAAAAAAAAAACGCAAAACGACTCTTCAATATCGTTTCATACTTTGTTTTTCACGTTATATATATCCGTAATGATTGTATATGAGTAGAATATTATACATAATACACAATGAGGAAGCGACAAGTCACGGAATAGCAGAGACTAATGACGCTAACGCCACGGACAATATTATTATTATTATTAATGCGTTACGATATTATTATTATTATTATTATATACACGATTGATGGATGAGGCGATTCGTACATATTATTACACGGAGTAATGACGTGTGTAATAATTGTGCTCGGTTCGGTAAGCGGGATGACAGAGAAAAGGGCACGCGAAAAAAAAATACAATAAATAAATAAAATATTTGTCTACGGATTTTGTTCGGGTTTTCTGAATGCAATTTACTGTACGTATAACAAGTGGAAACTTCAGAACGAAAATTTTTGTATATCTTTTCTATTCTATCGGCTCGAGTAACACGAAGTCGGCAAGCGAATAACTAGTTTAGATGCAGCCGGACATACGTCCAGACCACATAGGTAATTCGGATCTTGCGTCGATCCTGAATGTTCCATTATTCAACTGAAATCGTCTATGTCGAAAACGAACAGCGAATAAATATAGTATTACATGCACCAGCAACGGTGTGATATTATTATATTATTAGCACGTGATCTTAAAATTTATAGATTCACGCCGAATATCGTTCTGGGTGAGATGTACAATACCGTTTCGTATTTGTGAGTTATTCTCGGTATTCTCTATGTCAGTACCCACTTGAATAGTGTATAACCATTACAGTGTAGTAGTTACTTTATGTGCTAGTCGAAAATTAAAAAAGATAAAAAAGTCTATTCTTGCAGGACCTGTCTCATAAATATGTTTAATATTCTACTATGGTCGTGTATGTCACGTGTTTCAAAACCAACACTATTAATAACTAAAAAGCATATATAATATAATATTATATACAAATATGTAAAGATAGTCCAAATATAATATACATTTTTCATAATAATTGATTATAAAAAAACAAAATTCCATCAATACGATGAAGCTGTAGATATCGTAACATAATATTACATGAAATAATATTATTTCAATAATAATATTTGTAAAAATCATAATGTGATATTATATTATAGTGATATCCGGTGCATTAATAAAAAAATATATTTGAATATACTAATTTTATATTTATTCATAAATTATACAATTTATTTATATAAAAATCGGTATTTCATTAATCTAATTGCCCTAATAAGTCCTATAATGGGAACGTGATAATACAGTTTGAGCGAGCACTTCAACATCACCCTCGCCCATTATCAATTCGATTATAAAAACTTTTAGTATATTTATTAAAATATTATTTAATAAAAAGTTATTTGATATATTTTAATCGCAAATTTATTTCAACTTCAAGTGAAAATCTATCCGTTCGTGATTTTTAATATTATCACTACTCCACAATGATTTATACGCATTCAGATTTACGAATTTAACGGCTTACCCGACCATTTTTTCAGCAGCTCTCGGCTGGTGAATATTAGCGTATGCATATATTATATTATGTACAGCGAATATGTACGTCAATATGAATTCAGTATGTCAAGCTTTATTTTTTTAATATGTATTGACACTCACCGATTATAATATAACAATATATTGTTATTTCGTTATTTTCCAAAACGTCAGGCACTAAATCGTTTTAAATTCAATCAAACACGTATTGCAATTAATGGTTGTCGCCAAGTGCAAAAAAATACATATTTAAAAATTTAAAAATAATTTACGGGCGCCGTTTCTAAAATATCACTCTTGTAATATGGACGGTGGCGAACATATCTTGTCGCGCGTGGAAAAAAGTGTCATCAAGTTTATCAATTGCGGATAAAATATTACCATTTTACACGGTGTGGAAAATAAATAATTATGCGTAACGAGTATACACCGGAACGCATGTGTAGTCGGAAAAAGCATTGTGACTACAGTATTTTTGATTTAATATTTGAATAATTATTTCTTGGTGAATATTTGTATACTTTGTTGAAATATACTTCTTTCCTGATATAGTTATCTTTGGCTATTTTGAATATTTTTTAAACGGTTGTATCTATCTGTATACATATATATATATTCAAATATAAATAAAAAATGATCTATTTACAAGGTTCACAATCAATATGTAGATTGTATTATCGTATTTACTCGCCGCGTTAGGTCACAATAATATAATATAATCACGTATTATTTGAAAACCTCTCCGTGAGTGTATGAGATGTATATTATGGCGTATCGATGCACTCGTGTACGGACGTGGATGACTGTTGGTTTTCAAACGGTTACCATGTAATTTATTTCGATCAGACATTTAGTATAGGTGTAGCGTACCTGCTACCGCTTAACCGAAATATGATAATATAATATATTATTATGTACAGCTATAATTTTCGGTTTAAAACGTATCTGCGGACAGGCGCGTCGACCGATTCGCGTCCAGAGTATCGAACACACGCGTGCAGTGTGATCGGATTAACTGATTTATTGCTCGTATACCGGAACGCCTAGCCGCCGAACCGGTTATTAACATCATCATATTGTGTTACGATATTATTATTAGGTACCATTTATCCACGACGACCGCGTATGTGTCCCGAACGACGACACGACACAACCCTCAAAGGCGGACAATATATTATAATATTGTTATGAAAACGATATATAATATTACATTAGTTGTGTCTATACGTATCTGCACCGGTTGTGAGGGGGGGGGGGTGTAGATGAAACTAATCGGGTTTCCGTCACGGTCCTTGGCGTGGCCCTAGGGCTGATGCGCGTGAGCCGATTAATTAGTTTTTAAAAAATCAAATTAAAACCGGACGGGATTATGTTGGTACCATGTGACGTCACGGACCGTCTCCGCAGACCATATTATGTGAACGTATATTATAATAATATGTCCAATAGTCATGTAATATTATGTAATTGATCAAAATTTTACTAAAATAATAATAATGACAATCCGTAGAATATAATAATATAATCTCATAATCACATAATCCCTTGAAAAAACATCTGTTCCTTGTTTTTTGCTCGCTGAAATATATGCAGGAATAAACATATTTTTTTGGTAAAAAACTGTTTTTTGACTGCAAGAAATCCCAACGTGAACATCTATCTACTATACGTCGTACGTGTGACCGTCTCTGGCACTGTACAGATCCAATCGTAAACAGCCACAATAATAATAATCATGGTGATTCAGCTGAACTTTTCAATACTATACCATACTGCGAACTGTGCGACTGATGGAACTGAAAAAAGTTACGTTTTCCACTCTGCGTGTAGGTTATTTTATTTATATACTATAGAGTAGATACTACAAAGTATTAAGTACTAAGTATAGTGTGTACCAAGGTATGTGTGTATTAATACTATCATACAAGGTTTACACCAGAAGGACTGCCTTTTTATTTCCTGGATAGTTGAACTTTGGTGTGTTTTTTTTTAATGTTTATAATATGTTATTTAAATGCATGTCCATAAAAAATTGACAAGCTAGTGATAAATAAAACACAAACATAATATACATTTACTAGGCATGAGAAAAAAAAACAAGACATCCTCTCCCCCATATATTTATACCTTCCTTATATTCCTTATATTTTGGCGTTACAATATTTGAGACGACCACGCATACGATCCCGATTAGCTTGTAACCCAAAATAAAGCAACCTATGCGTACTTATGATGGTATTTATAAATATAAAAGTACCAAAAACTTTGGGTCTATAGATATACAACACTGGTGCGGTGCAGTGAATAAAAAATAATACGCGGAATCGCCATGGCCGGTTTATAGGTAAGTAATAAGTATGGAAATATAAAAACTTGACTTGAGCCAATACTTTACTCACTCGTTCAATTAGTTATCTAAATAATATAAGATAATGATCACACGAAATTTCTCGCTCTAGCTATTTGGTGTGTTACCATGATAATATTATTCCCAAGGGCACGTTTACATGACATCTATAAATTATATTAGCTACAGTGTATATTATGATAATACTGTGGCGTTGAAAATAATATAAAAATAAGTCGTCTTTCTTCCACCATATTTATTTACTCTGGTGAAAAATTACGGCGATCCCGGTTTTTCCTATTTATTTATTTTTTATTTAATTTTTTTAATTAATTTTTAAATCGTTAACACCCCACGACTACTGCAGCTTAGACAGAAACTTATGTAAATATATCATTTATGCATATACACATTAAGCCCACATTTTATAAAAGGTATTTTTTCGCAGTAATCGTTTCTGCAATGGATAGTTCACCTTAACGACAATCGATTTTACTTATTTTTTCTGGATAATTTTGTTTTTTCTTTTACCGTCCGACAATGATTCCTGCAGTCCTACAGCAGTGTATAAACACTACAGTTTTGAAATAATAATATTTTATTAAAATTATTTCTTTTCCCTGTCAACATTGCACTATAAAATGTGCCGTACAAAGACATTTTCCTGTTCACGCGAACAAGGTTTTTTATTATTTACCGATCGGTTAAGTTTATTACATATTAAATATATAGATACCTATACCTCCTACACGCTCAACACCGAGTTTGATATACACGCCTATTAAATAAACCTGTCGATAAATCATATTGTTATAAATAATATAAAATAATTAGGTGGAATATTATGTACATCAACAGTGTACGTATTTTCCACACGTTCAATATCTGAATAATTTATTATTATCGTCCAACCGTCATCGTCGTCATCAACGCCATCATAATTAAATACCATAACGTCCTAAAGCCAATATTAAAATATTTCATAAAAAAAAAATCTGTTCTATTATTATGTAATGATTTATTTTATCTCGGATGATTAAATCGTTGAATTATAATTAAAAAAAAAAAATATTTGTATAAATAATTAACATTATATGAGTAAACTTGCCTACATCTTAAACAGGTATTTTAATTACGATCGTGTTTTACACTAAAATATCTATGGACCATCGTAATTTATTTTGATTTTAATAATAAATCCAACGATATTGAAAACAATATGGTATTCACGAAATACATTTTTTATTTTTTTTATTGATAAACAAAATAGATTAATTTCTGAACTCACAGTAAGTAATGGTTTAAGCATTAAATAGAAATTTAGTATTTAGATATACTAACAAAATGTGAGTGGTATAAGTTTTAATGCTTAATACTGCTAATAATAATAATGTGTATATTGTATTCAAACTAAAGAACTTAACTGTTAAATGTTTTTAATTTTAAATTGTAAGTACTTTACACATAATTTTATATAAAAATAGGTGTTGTAAAAATAAAAATTGATAGTTATGGTATTATGTGGTTTTGGTTTAAATAATGAACTAGAAAAAATACTTCATATTAATTTTTAGATAATATATTTAATTTATTGTTTCCGAAATAATATAGACGTAATAGTAGGTGATTTATACCAATTGACAATCTATTATTTTATTTTAATAATAATTATGAATAGAATGAAAACTATATTTAACGTAATAATGCAAAAACTTTGCATTGACACCGAACGTCAAATTATTATTTTGTTAACATGTCTTAAAATTGTTTTCACAAACATATAATTTCTACCGATTGATATAATTTCCTTACATTTTCAACATTAAAAAATATTTAAAGCACAAAGCGTCACAATATATACTTGATATAGGTAGTAATTAATGTTTTTGATAATCAAAAACAACGACAAAAGATTTTCTTTACTAGCATTAAAAATAAAAATAATCATTTAATATTAAAAACTACTACACAAACAAAATAACTTGTGAACAGAAAAAATATCATAATAGTATAACCTATATACCGACTCTTGGATCATACGTTAGACGGTGTGCCATCAGAATATTGCCTCGAGGGAATGAATTGCTACACACATTGCACGAGTACGTTTTCAGACGACTTATATTTGAAAACCAAATATTTTATACTTCCGGAAAAAAACTGTTTCTTACCCATGCACTTCTTCCGGCTACAGGCAAGATAATTAAGTTTATTAGGTACTGTCAATCCCCCTGATATTAATATATTATTACCGACGCGTATTTTTCAGGTCATGTTATTGACTACCACCGATTTAAGGTCCACAATAAATTATTTGATTTTTTTATATATTTATAAGTTATAACACACTCGCATTTGTGTTTAATATTTTGACTAGGTTACTAGTCTATTGTTTTAATGGTCAAATATAATTTATTGACTTTATTAGGTTATCAAACTGAAGTTAATTGTTATATTACTATTTAAAGTTGTTATAAAAGCAAAATGGGATAAGGTATTGAAATATTTACTTGGGAATTATGACCATGAGCGAGATATCTGAATAACTATTACTATCTAATAATATATTATTAATAGTAGTACATAATTGTTATGTACAGTAATTGAAATCCAAATTTTATAACAGAATGCACTCATATAGGTACTATTGCATAAAAAGTGGCTATTTAGATTTGATTTTAATAAGTTGACCCTTCAAACTTCCTTTAATAAGACCATACAAATAAATCTTTTCAATTATTTAAAATTATTTTTACGTTTTGACCTTAAACATTTTTATCTATTTTTAACACATATAATATAAAAAAAATGGGCTAAAAACAAAATTATGATTGCTCTTTATGATTTAACTATTAAATATCTAATTTCATTTAAAATACTTGTATTAAAATTAGACAATATTTCAATATAGCTGTTTTACAAATAGGTATACTATTTAATAACTAAAGCCAAAAGGTTAAGAAGAAAATATAAACATTTTCTCTCCTGAAAAATTGACTATAGTAGGTCGCTTAGCCCATTTTGCGTTTTATCTGTCAATATAATATTAAATTATCATGTTACAGAGGTACAGCATTAGTATACCCCACTAATCTATGAATTACATTTCATCTATCATACCATATTATAATATGATAGGTAACTGCACGTCATTACAACAATAATAATAATCTATAACTAATATTAATCTGATAATTATATTAACGACTTTACCCAATAAACTATACCATACCTATATCATTTAAAAATATGTTTATCACAAATGATTAATATACATGGAAAATATTGCAAAGGTTTGCACGTACATTTTTAGTGTAAATAAGATAGGGCCAACAGAGATTCATGGCGGGGAAAAGAGAAATTCTCGCTAATTCAAAAACAATATGCAGATTCGTGTAAATATTATATTAAAATTAGGAATCAGCTGATATTATAATAACTCATATCAAACAATGTTGTTTTTACAATATCAGTAATATTATTTTAATGTGAGATAAAGGCCGTATAATTCAAGTCGTAATAATTTTCAAAATAAGATTTATATATTATTTTTTTTTCATTATTATTAAGCCTTATATAAAATAAATTGTCCGGTTATATGGAAAAGTCTCAACGAGGAAATGCTTCCATGCGACGATATTTTTATATTATTAATTTAACTAATTAACTAAATTTAAACACGCAAACAAAACGCAATTACAATACTATTATTGAGTTCTAATAATAATATCTGTATGGAGATGCATATTATTACTATGAAATACACCAAGAACACTTTATTTTAAATGTATTGAAATATTGAATAAATCCACGTTGTCGGTACGGAGCACGTATTTTATCAACGAGCACTTTAAACACAAAATACGTAATAACATAATAGATTTATAATATATTATATGTACGAAAATAAAAATGATTTCGAACGTTGGCTTTTTTTTTATGATTACGCGGGACGATAATGCAAAAATATCAGAACGTTCACATGTATACATAAAATATAGCGGTTTAAAAAAATTCGCAATGTGCATTTACTCTGTAACGGAATTTTTAGAGTACATTTACATATTAAGTGTATAATGTGTACGCGTGTGTGTTATACGTTATATACCACGCTGTGCGACTTAATGCATTATGCGTAATTATTGCGATGATAAATCACGAACGCGACCGGCAACAGCGGCGAAGAATAATTTTTATTGTAATATCATATTATATTTGTAATAAAACTGCAATAACACGACTACCAGCATAACGTCTCGTCGTGTTATTTTTTTCAATACGGGATCACAATCCATAATGTTATATATTATCATTTATTATTATGAGATTATTATTATACTTGTCACGGATTTCAGTTTCGGTAGAGACGTATTTAGAGTTCAATGCATATGTAATAATATGTAAGTAATGCGATACGTAGACGGACATTGTACAACGAGAAAGGCCATAATATATATATATATATATAAATGGTCGAGGAAGGCACAGAGAAAACAATTTGTTGACATGAATATTACGAGTTGGTAAACGTCTTTGTCATGAAGACTTTATTCGTATATTCTGTATACGGCTGCAGACTAAAATGTTCGTAGCTTATAGGCCTATAAGTACTTTAACGGCGCAAGCGAGTCGAGTTTAACTTGAAAAAAGCAGATCACATGAGTTGCGCTTCGGATTGAATTTCTATAATATTATTTTTTATTGGTTCCTATGTATTATACTGTAATTATCAATGGTTTAAATATATTTTAATTTACACTTAAAAAGTGCATATTAAGACTACAAGTAAAATAACATTATGTTGCATGTATGCAAATATGTAATACAAACATAATATGAATCTTTCATGAAGGATATTAATGGTACGTATTTGGTTTGACGAATAATAATTTAATTCACAACAAATCCACATAACAAACAACAATAAAATGTTGTTTGTATCTCATTTTAGGAAAATGAAATGAATCAAATTAGAATAATTATTAAATGGCATACAAATCTATGTTTTAAAAAATATAGTTTTTAATTAATATAACAATTAATCTAACCCAAATATTTAAAAAACTTAAAAACCACAATTAATTAAGCAAGTTATATTAATACGAAGTTTATAATATACGTATTAGAATTTATTACACATTAATTATTAGAATAAATGGTAAGTCATAGGTAAAAATATCACTTCAATTGAATAACATTTACCTGCCTTGAATAAAATTTTAATGTATCAACACTTATATAATATATATCATATATAATAAATGAAAGACTAAACGTAAACATTTCTATCTGATATAATAAATAAAAATATTTGCAATAAAATTCAAAATAATAAACTATTCAATATCTATAATTCTTTATATTACTTATTGTACAGTGAATAAGTTTTTTTTATTTATCCTATGGATACGATTATGGTATATTCTTAGGCTCTAAAAACTATGCCTTAAAAACCCATTGGTAAAACTAACCTTGTTCATAACAATATATAATATTATAATATGTATTTATCATAATAAATTAAATGCATTGTATGCAATGTTATATAATGTTAGAGAAAAAACTCTAAGTCAACGTCTATAGTAGTCCACACCGGGCAGTAAAAAATCCGAACTCATTACCATTTCTATCGGAGCGAAGCGCTTTTGGGGTGGAAAAAAAACAGACAAATAAAATACCGTCAAAACCTAACTGCCGGCAGGTCGCTATAAAATATAGTAAATAAGATAAGGCCTCTACATTGTTGTATATATATATATATATATCCAATCCATACGACGATCGGGAGAGTAGTTAGCGGCTCGGCGGCAATTTACGTTTCTGCGAGCGGTAAGATCATAAAAAAAAAAAAAAATACTGCTAAAAGCACGATAAAGAATTTATACATGTATATAATATATGTGTGCGTATATTATATCCAATTGAAACCGGGAAGTCTGTGGGAGCGCGAAAACGACCGAGAGAGATAGAAGACCAGTGGGTGTGAGGTTTAAACGTTATCGTCGCGTATTTAAGGGAGTTCGAATTTTGTTGTTTTGTTACCACCACCGACCAAAGTGAAAGTAATATAATACATACATAATATTACCGTCGAATTATAAAGGAATCGATCTGAGAGATTTCCATATTATTTTCCATTAGTTGCCACCGTCTCGGTGACAACAAACTATATAAACAGGATACAACATTTTTGTTTGCCATCATCGAAGCTATGGTTTTCGATTTAGCCGAGATTGATGAGTGACAATATATTTTCTTCAATATTGTTCATGAGACTATCATATCTATCGCTGCAACGGTCGAAACTCGTCTCACTATAAGTTGTTCATTCCGTACTGACACATTTTTTAAAACGTGGTAATATTATATTGTCATAAATATTGTAACTATAGCATAAGTACACAAGCACAACTTATGTAAGTCTTTGAACCAAAAAGTACTGTATCAATACTTGTACATTGAAAAACGTAGATTTTGTGTAAGAACTGTAATCCAAAAACACGATGTTCGATATTTTAATGAATCGATGCAATTACATATTGTTAAAACGAAAAAAATAAATATTTTCTTAAAAATATTGTCTAGCATACTATTTTCCAATAATCAGTTTATTGTAATAAATAAAACATCTGTATAACAGGTATTATAATTTGAGGTCTAATAAAAATATTAAAACAAAAAAATGAAATTATGCATAAAACATAAATCATAATACTAAATTGGTGTTGTATAACGTACATGATATTATTACTGTTATTTTTTAATAATTTTTTTTTACACATATTTATAGTGCGACTCTTATAACATTGAATATTTTATATTTCAAAACATATTAATGTTTTTTTTAAATATTTTTTAATAATTTTTATAATTGTTTGTTTTTTATTTTTTGGGGACAACATCCTTTTTAATCTTATGTCATGAAGCAGAATATTTTAAGAGTATTTCGATACATAAAAAATCGAAATAGTTTTTGAGCCATAAATATTTAAGTTTAAATAAGCGGAGTAGTAGGCCAACATTTTATTCCCTAACCACTCCATCCTGCAAACGTATCTTATTGTAGGTCAAATAAGTAAGAGCTTTAAAACAATTATAATGATAAACATATAATTTTTTTTTCAAAAAAAAAAATGTTGTTTTATTTCATCTGTAAATAATTAAGAAAAATATATAGTAGATTTTAAAATATTGAGTGTTGTCTGATTGAAAAATCACATCATATACATTGTATATATATATATTATATAATATAGTAAAGGTTTAACCACATTTGGCAAATTTAGTGTGAACACAGTTGACATCATAATTTAATTGGCTAGTATAGATAAATTGTTTTATATTGGTGTATCACGAATTCACGAATCATGATGATGTATGTATCATTATGTCAGACATAAACAATCCATTAAAAATAACTACTGTAAGTATAACCAAGTCCTCGAAAGTTTGTACCTGAACTTCAAACACAAGGTCTTAATTGTCTGTCCTTATGTACCTCATGCGTGATACATTTTTATTATAACGTCCGAATCATATCGGTCGTCGTAGTATGCCAAGATGATAGCATGCACGAAAATATGTTTATATGATTGTCGGTTATATACTTTAGGTGACGAATTGGACGTGCGTTCAAAAGGTAAACAATAAAACAAAAAATATCAAAACATAATAATGAACCTCAGCAACGGTGACTTGGTCGTCTTCATGTCGGGTCGCGGTCGACCTCAAAAGATGAATTGCGTACAATATAATATTATATAGTAATATTTTCTCATAAATATCTCGCGAAACAATAAATGACAGTTTGCTAGAACCGTACATAACACTAATATTATATAACGACACATACAGTTGTGATGATAATAATAATAATAATAACGAATGCTTGGCGTTTACTACAATGGATTGTCGCGCTTCGGAGAGATTATCCACAGATGGCGCAATGATTACTGTAAAGACGTGTTGACAATGCATGTCGGCGTCATTGTTCTCGGCTAGTGTGTGTGTGTGTGTGTGTGTGTGTGTTTGACCACGAAACGAATCGCGTGTGATGTGACACGTCACATTAGATGACCGAAGATGAACCGTCACGATTTGGCATAATATTTAGGATGGTTTGGGTTGGGCGTCGTACGATGATGATATTATTACTATAACAATAATATTATTCTTTTGTCATATAGGAATGGCGACATATCGTACAAAAAT
Source organism: Rhopalosiphum maidis (assembly GCF_003676215.2). Lineage (NCBI taxonomy): Eukaryota > Metazoa > Arthropoda > Insecta > Hemiptera > Aphididae > Rhopalosiphum > Rhopalosiphum maidis. The sequence goes on from NC_040879.1 coordinate 32,648,530, forward strand.
CGTGGTACACTTTTATTGAATATGATATATATTACTTAATTTCTTTGGTCGACTCGCCGAAACTTTCATTTACCGCGGTCAGGGTCAGAACACGTCGATAGTCAATATTATACAATTTATATCGTATTGCGACCGCACGGATATGATGACTAACACCCTTTAATCAGTTGTCGATTCTCATTGTGGTATAATAATACATACGATCCAACTTCCGCGAAATATTATGATGTTGGAATTCAAGACAGCACCGAAAGCTATAGACGAGGATGAAATTATCTATTATTATGTTTGTTTTCCCTACAACGGAACATTAAACAAAAAACTCATATAAATATTGTACGTTCTATTATACGTAATGCAATACTTATACAATGAAATCGATAACTCTCTGACTTTACAAGTGCACAATAACGATTTCAGAGAGTAACAGTCACTGTGTGTTTTCAAGAGTGCGTCTGAAGACCATTGAGACTATATATTCTGGTATCAACCGACTATTTACTATCCCGCAAGGTCATAAATCTTAATACTGAATATGGGTATCTGGAGATAGCTGCAAGAATTGTACGTAGCCATTTCCAATATTTATCCAATCTAATTTAATTATTTATATCCAATATTTCGAATTACAGATTTGAATGTTTATAAGTATTATGACGCCCTATGACCTAAACCCCCGCTCGATAGTTAGGGTTGAGCGCTGAAAAACGCCTTGGCCAACGGCATGGCAGTGCCGTGAAGATTATTACGAGTATATTTCCTATAATACGTGTATTATAAGCGTATTGTATAGGTATCATATATTATTATTATTGTTGTTTGTTATTATTATTATATCATTATCGCGGCTCCGATGTTATTAGTATTTTGCCGGAAGTTTTTTTTTACGCCCATCGAACGTTAAATATATTACAATCGGACGTCGCACGCGGTGCATAAATTATAGTTTCCGCGCGTTCCGTTCCGGTGAAAAAGAAAAATACGTCATTTTCGCCATAGTTTAAAATACCTATACCACATTAACGCCCGACCAAACACCCCCATCCACCATCATCATTCACCATAATCGACACAACAACCCCTGAGAACCTTCGATGATAATTCCGTAACCGAGTAGCTATACATAATATATTATATATACAGTAAGCAGCTCTATATTATATGCTTGTATTAAAGTACGACGACGGGGCGTTAATATATCAACCATTAAATTGTATTTATTTCTTTTTATTTCCTTCTAGTCCCCTTTTTATTTTTATTTATTTATTTATTTATTTATTTATTTATTTATCTACTGTTGGTTTATCTGCTGTTGATCTTGCGCCACCGTCGATGGTTCGAATTCCTATAATATAACGTCCAAGCGGTAGAAAGCAGCAGCAGGTATACCAAACACACACCACTAAACCCACTGGCCAACACCGACCGATTTCCTAATTCAAAAGGTTTTCTACGTACCATAGATTTTGCCGAGAATTCCCGACTATATTTTTCGATTACAAACTCCAGTACTCTCAGGAGGGAGGGATTCAGGAGGTGGTTTTTATTTTTTTAACGCACTGACGATGACGACAACGAGGAATAGGAAACAAACTTACAGGCACACTCCAAATATAAATTTAATAGCTTTTCCTGGACTTCTTACTTTTCAGAGTATAATATAATAAGAATATATATCTATGGGTTCACTGTGCTTTATATTATATAATTTATAAATACTAGGTAGTTTGTTCAAAGGAAAATACTAATTCTCACTAAGACTCACTAAGAGTATAAATGTTTTTGCAAATATTTTGCACTAGATAATTTAAATTATTTACTTAATAAAAATATATACAAATTTTTTTCTATTTGTATCTGTATAATTGTTTAACATATTTACTTATTTGTAAAACAAAAGTTAATAATTTCCTTCTAAATATATAGGTTTGCCTCTATTTCTATGCAGTTAATATAATATATTAATTACATTATTATCTTCTATTTGACTGATGAAATGAGAATTGATTTCATAATGATACTCCCCAGAAATACGGTTATCCGACAACGATAAAAAATCATTTTCAATATTTAAGACATACGAGAAAATGCAATTTAATATGTTATACATTAACGATTAACGATATTATTTAGATAGTTAAAAGTTAAATTAAATTTATGTGTTGTTGAGACCAAAACTATGATAGTTTGAACAACGAGTACCTATAGTGCTTCTATTACTTTTATCATTTCGGTAAGACGATAATTTTTTAATTTTTCTTATCCAATATTCATACTATCATACTACATAATATGTTATTATTATTATATTTAACAATATCAAATTATATTAAAAAATCATTTTTTGTATCAAACGTATTTTTGATACGAGTGTATCTATTTTTTTTATATAAATATACTATTACAAAACTATTATCAACTTTGGTTATGGAAAATAATATTACTATTTATAATAAATAGCAGCTATCTTTGTATACTATTTTACACAGAATAAAATTATAATATTATAAACATAATACATGCATTGATAACCCTACAACTAAAAAAAAAAAATAAAAATTATATAGTTTTTAATAAATTAACTATTGATGATTATTTATCGATTATTAAGGTAAATATCTGTAACTTTAATTTAAATTCTATTGATTGTTAAGATTCTATTACCAGAAATATTATATTAATAATCTTATATTTTTCTTTTTTAATAAATATTTAATATGGTAATAACAAATAAATTCAATAGTTATTTGAAATGATTCAATTTCAATAAATATTTTTACTCATATTAAAAAAGTCATAATTGTGTGAAAAAAAGTATAATGGTAAATATTTAATCAACACTTTTGTTCTTTATTCCCCCGAAATAAAAATGTAAGTAAAGAAAGTTCTTAATGGTAAGTAATAATTTAATTATTTCTTTTCTGCAAGTGTTAACGTAAATTTAAAACTCGTTTTCAGCTAATTTAAATAATTACAATATTTTGTTTTATATTATTCCTGAATAATAATTGTCAAAACGAAAGAATCCGAAATTATTTTCATTACTGTTTGATTCGTAGTTACGAAAATACTTTTTAGATAACTGTTTTTTGTCATATGACCTTGAATTTAAACTTTATAATAAATTAGCAAATATAATGTGTAATCAAATTTCTTTAAGCTAATGAAAAATGCAATATTCACAAACGTTTTTGCACTATTTTATTACGCTACTAAATTGAATTTAAATTTAAAATTTAAAAAAAGTATTTTTTTTTTTAGACTTATACGAGCTTATTTTTTATGGTAAATATAATAAAGACAATTTAAATATTTTAAATTTCATATAAAACATAGACAGACCGTATTTTATTTAATAACGTAGTTTTTTCTTAATAAAATATTAATGTTGTAGTTTATACAGACATCAGACATTATAATATTTAGATATCAAATTGATTATTTATATAGAGTCAATTTTGTCACGTAAAATAATCATCAAATCAAACCCGTGACAACACAGTAAAATATTATTATGTTTATATTAAAATATTCATACTAAATTAAAGTTTTTGGTGGAACATATTTCCGTTTATATTATAGTTTGTATTAGAGTATATGTGCGGAATCGACTATGTGATAACTAGTACAGTGGTAATCCACGTGCCCCAACATTTTACTGTAATAATTTAAAACTTAAAATTTAAGTGGATTCGCTGTATGTCTTTGAATCTAAAATAATTTACTGCAGTCTTCAATTATCGGAAGCAGTGATAACATTCAACTGTGTAAATGTTCAAATAGCATATACTTGTGCAACTTGTAGTGTTCATAATACTAGGTATCAATATGTAATTCAAATAATACGGTTCATGATTAGATAAATTTATTTGGCCACCTGCGGTTAAATGACTAACGGCTAAATTTAATGACTTAAAATGCTTTTATATTTTAACATATTTTATGTGTATCAATGCATAGATTTTTCTCAATACAACTAAATTACATCCAAATTATTACAACTTACACCTGTTTTCCAAATTTTATACAGTTATATTTTTTTTATTTGAATTGCATACATACTAAATATAAAGAAACTTTCGTCTCTACGTATTTTTATATGCCATAATAATACCAAATTATAATATTATTATAAAGTTGATAATAGATTGCTTGTAATATAATGTCACGTTTGTGTGTATATTATTTGTTTTATTTAAATTAAAAGTAATAACCAATGCTTTCTGGTTTAAAAACAGTTTTTTTTTTATTTTAACGATATCTGCCACGTGAAATTAAAAACCAATCACCTTGTCACGAGTAATAATTATTTAGAATTTCAGGTTAAAACTAACCAGAACTACTATAGTAAGTTATGAGCATCATTCGTAAGCCTGATTTTTTTTTCTAGAAATGTATATTATTCAAAGCTATAATAGTATACTACTTCCAATAAATTTCATTTTGCGTATTTTATCACGTTGCAATGTACAATAAAAATGCACGCGAACGAAATTGCGTGTGATTTTTCCACGATAATACGTACGTTAACATGGCGCTTTAGATAGGCAATTTAGGTACATCATAGTCTACATTACTTTGATAATATCATTATTAAAACGATTTTGACGAGTTTAAACAGTACTATATTCAATCCTGCGACGTTCACTGTAAATATAATAAATAAAAAAAAAAAACACATAGTACTATCCACGATCATTCGTGTAGACTCACCGACCGCAGGATCAATTAATATGTATTTTTTATGACTATTGTGCAATACATATAGGCATATAGCCAAATCATTACATTTTGACATTGACCTACGTTGTGACGTGATGTGTCATAATACGTATATATTGGAAAAACGTAACCTACGAGACGGGTTTGAACCGTGGCCCTACACACATAAAGCTGAGTACATAATTCACTGAGCCTCTGGGGCTTATATTTCTACTTTCGATATACACTTATTAGGTTAGTGTCTTCGTTATGCGGCTGAAGAGAAGCTACGCGGCACGTATACCGTGGGTGTAAATTGTACTTACAATGATGCGGATCGTTTTAATCTGACTTGAAATATAGTTGGCTGTGTATATGTTTTGATTCGTTTCATAGTAAAAAAAAAGCGTTTAACCGAGAAATATATTACAAGTAGAGTAACATTGCAACTTTTGTTTGTCGATAAAAGTAAAGTTAGAAAATATTGTTTCACATAATCTCATTTTGAAATTATTGAAATCCAACCACATTTTTAGAAAATTGGTAAATTTATAAGCAAAATTGTAATTAAATTATAAATGAATAAAAATAATTTTACATGTCAAAATATGTATTACAAAAGCTTAATACATTTTCACATATATATAATTCGTATTTTTTTTTACTATACATTTTTCACAAAGAGAAAAAAATGTTTTCACGAAATTTAAAATACTTAAATTATGTAAAAATTAAATTTCAATTAAAAACTAGGGGCTTGCCCTCCTCTTAGCATCTTTAAGATACATTTATGGCTGTTGTTAAACAGTTAAGAAAACAACATGATTTAATTCAAGATCCTTATATAGTATTTAAATTTATTATTTATTTGATTATAAAGAATAAAGAATAACCAAATAATGAATAAAATATAATGAATAAAAATATCAATGATGAAATAAAGAATAAATCAATGCAGAATAATTTTTTATTCGAATAATGCATAACTCTGCCAACCGCACAAACACACACTCACACAAACGGTGGATTACAAAAGTTCATTTTTATTGTAAAATCATAAAATGATAATTTAGATATATTAATAATAATGTGATAATTAAATTATTTATCATTTAGCTATTCAAAATTTTAACTGAACACTAAGACGGGTAAAATTTGGTCTCGATACTCTCGATAGTGAAGAATTCACTATAATGCAAGAAAGAAAACATCTCCTATTTTGACCGTGGTTTATGGTATACTCGTCAGTATTCTAAGTCTGGTCGATATTATATTTTGGATTGTAAGGGTCGATCCTTATCAAGCTATAATAAATTTGACAAGGGTGTTGAACATAAATCAGTATCAGATTTCTACTATATTAACTGTGGTCTAATTGAAAACCAACTCATACAATGTAATAACCATAATTTGTCGATGTAAATACTATTTAATAATAAATAAAACAAATTTTTCATTGATAGAGATTTATTTTCATTTGTATTTATATTTTTTGCTTTTGATTGCTATAATTTATTAATATACTTTTTTTGATATAAATATTTCATTTAATAATACAATAATAAAATAAATATAATATATTGCAATATTATTTCAGTAAATTGATTATTACTATTTGTATTTTTATACATAATATATTTTTTTTTATCGATCTAATAAAAACATCGACAACAAAGACCATTAGTTATATACAGGTTATGATAAACTCTTATAAGATACATACATAATATTTATAATTATATGTATATTAATAATAAACAATAATTGACCGTCAAAATACGACGAACCAAGTACCTTGATTTCAGGGTTACAGTTTCCACGTCTTTAGTCTATAGTAAATCAGATTCATGGACGATATAATTATTTGTTAAAACCACACCACCACACTACTCAGTAAATAAAAAAAATGTTCATTGAACCGTAGTAAGAGTGTACGATATGTTATTTTGTTATCTTCGAAATTAATTTTGTATTTCAAATTTTAAAAAAAAATCTAAAAAATTACAATAGATTATTATTATTCAGTACTAAACAAATCTATCAAGTAAAACTAGAAATTTATACCACTCAAATATTTTCTACGCAAGCAGAATTACCTAAAGATCATTAATTCAAACCCACTATAGTTCTTTCATTATATTACAAAACTACAACATTGTCAACTAGCTTCAATGTACATAAATGATACCGCTCATTACCAATAAAAAGTAAAAATTTTTAGAAAATTCAATATTTTTATTAACCTACAAAATTCACATGATTTAATGTCAGAAAGGTTAAAAAAAAGTAAGAACTTACTTTAATCCTCTCCAAAATCAAACCAAAATATTTAACCAATTCTAATTTTAATAATTAACCCATACATTTAAATAATAAGAAGGATCGATCAATTAAAAATCGTAGAGTATCATCTTGAAGGAAAACAACCCTGTCAAATACAATAAAATAAAATAATATACTAGGTGTACATATACGTAAATTAAGATTGTATATTCTTTAATAAATTATTACTCAATATTATTAATTAAAGCCCACTTGATACTACTATATATTTTTTATACATATGTATTAATTATTATAAACGGATAGTAGTTCAATTTATAAGAAGCTCTGATAGAACGATTTATAATGTAATTATTTAGAATATTAAATTTATAATATAAATTTACAGAAACAGACTAAAGAAGAAAATATAATAATAAGATAAAATGTTGACAAAATACAAGAAAATAATTTATTTCGGTGAATGAAAATTACCAACAGATAACAAAAGTATAAAAGTAAACAAAGTATATTTTTTTTTCGGAAATTGAGGAATGTAAAACATATTATTATTATTATTAATACCATTATAGATATTATAATAATATTATATAATTTATGTTGAAAGTAATTAAATTGATTACTTAAGAATTATAAATATTAAATTTTTGTTTAGTAATTTATACAAGAATTTTGTCTACGATTCATTTTAAGTGATAAATTATAAAAATTAAAATTAACATTAAAAGTGAACACAAATTATATCAGTTAATTTTATTAAAAATATCTAAATTATAAGTAAATGTAAATAAACGTTTTATACTGAATATAACATCTAGATTTTTGATTTTAGTGTAGCGAAATAAAACATAGTCAAATAAATAATGATTAAATGAAAATAGAATTTCACATTTTTTTAGTGAAAGAATTACATTGGAATTTATCTAAAAATTGCAAGTCTTTAGATTACTTACTGATATATAATTTTATTTGTGGTCGATGTTAAGATTTTAAAGTGTTTTATACAAAGAGCTATATCAATAATAAGTATATTTAACAGAAGTGGGTATATATATACATATATATTATAATATGTATAATAAGACTACTTATAACATACTCATGCCTAGTGAGAACTGCCACATCTTAAACAAAAATTAATAATCTACAGACTATATAATATAAATATCTAAGAGTAATTCTAAAAGCTCTCTGGCTCGTGCATAATAAGAAACTCTTCAACAAGACCAGAATACCATTGGACTTTTGGAATCAAGGACCAACTCAACTGAAGGAGCTTTCCACTATAAAATTGGGGAAAACACGAAAAACAACGCCTCTTAAACATGTTCAACTGTTTCTTTCATCATTATTACTATCATTATCCCAATCAACATAACTTTTTATAACTTTGTAAATTGGTATTTATATTAATAATATTATTTATCATATATATAGTTACATTTTTTATTAACTTTTTCATTTTAAATTCATTAAACAATTATATTATTATATTATTATTTAATTAATAAAAAATAATATGACGTAGTGTATACAATTATTTATTACTCAATTATTTACGCTACAGAAATTTAAAATAGCATCTACAGTGCCATGACTATTTAATGTTATTTAAATCAATTAAAAAAAACACACACACACAAATATTTATCTTTAATTCAATGCCTAAAGCGAGTAAAATTATAAAATTCCAAATGGATACCAATAAAAAAAATTCCTATTACTTTACTTATTCCATTTATCTTTTTGCAAAACTTTTAAAAAGCCTTTTAACGTTCAAATCCTTTTCGTGTTAAACAAACAATGCATTTATGTAATTAGATATTCTTAATAAATGTGTATTACAGTTGTTCTATGATTCACCAATGTCCGTAGGTATTTAGGGTTTTTACAAATAGGGGGAATGTAATTATATATAATGATAATAAAGATAAAAAAAGTACTAGCAATATAAATAACTTATCTAAAATGGGAGGGGAGGGTTGTCAAATTGAAACAATGACACTCTTTCCATCAACACATACATTACTCTAGAACATTACTAATGCAATTTCATACGGAAACCATTAAAGTCTATTAAGCTCTGTACTGTGCTAAATGTTTATAGTTAAGATTTTCGATTCTGATTAAAGGTTTACGTGCAATGTTCATAATAGATAATATCTTATTTTATTTTTTATTTTTTAAGTATATACTCCCCTAAGGTTGTGAGAAATGTATTATTTTACCTGACCAATTGTAATTGTCTAGGAAAACCAAAATATACCAACGGTTATATAAACAATATTTTTAAACCAATACATCATTCGCGGCGTAAGGTTTAAAATGAAATATAAAAACAAATAATATTCTATCCTCAGTTATATTTAATTGAAAATATATATTCTATCTATATATTAATACGGAAACAATATTCTTGTTCTACCAATAATTCTACCTATACGTATACTTAGGTAGTAGGAGAAAATAGATATATCATTAGAAGTGTGCAATTGTGAAATGTCAAATTGAATCACACGAACGTTTTCTTTTATACATATTTGCCATCAAAACATATGAAATACAAAAAGAGAAATACAACAGTGGCGCATTTCGGCCAGTAAAATAAAACTATAAATGTAAAAAAATTCACGATCAAGGTCGGATAATACAAAATATAAAAATTAGTAACATATATAGACAATTTATATAACAAAAGAAAATTATAATTTTCTTTACACAACAATATTTTATAGCGTTTTCAGTTTACAACTAAAAAGTTGTTTTTGGTCAAATTTCGACCGATAGAAGATACTACTTACACTGTTCTAAAATAAAACTAACACACCTTATATAATTTTAGTGTTAAACAATAAAACATTAAACCTTACCAAAAACGCTGCCCAGTTGTACAGTGTTCGTGCACAGATCAATTAGGTATATCATACTTAATATATAAATATATATATACATTCTTTCAGCAATTCTCAAATTAAAACATACCTGAAAAAAAAACATATAATATTAGTTTTAAATTTTTAAATTTAATATATCTAAATCTATAATATTATATATCGATAACATAAAATGCATATATTATCATAGTATTAACTATTGTTAATTAAAATAATAATATAGATATTAATTAAAATCTAATTATTATTGAACCGGAAATCCGTATTTTTAATATTTAATACAAAAATCGAATAAAATCTAATTATAATAATTTGAATAATGAATATTTTATCTTTGATATGAAAGTGAATAAATATTGAGCAAATCGTTAAAATGTATACTTTTAGTTCTTTTATATTGCTTCTTTTACTACATTTAAATAAATAAGCATAAAAAAAAATTGTTGTTTTAGATTTTCAAATATTATCACAGAAATATTTTTTTCTGAACACTAGCAATTAGTTAAAAAAAACAATTTAAAATGTAATCATATAATATTTATGTATCTTCTTGAGTATAATTCGAGACAGTTAAGACGTATTAATAATAAATCGGTATTATCAAAAATATATTCATAACATTTTTACATTATATTTTCATGATTTTTAAAATTATGGTTATTCGTATAGTTTATGTAGGTAGGTATTTTAGCTATTTTTAATTTTTTTTCAGCCCAATTTTTTTTTTTTTTTTTGAACAAAAACATAACAAACATGAATTTTAAAAAAAATAGAACTATTAGATAGAATTTTTCCAATTCATTCGGAATCTATACAAACTTGGTTGTGTATAGGAATATTGATTTTTTTATATATATATATATATATTAAAAACTATTGAATACAATACTTTCAAAGCATGCTCAGAGTAAGAACTTTCCTTCTGAAAAATAACAACTAAACCATGATAAGCGGTATGTACGTATAGTAGTGTTGCATAAAAATAATCCAAAACGTCGATTGGATTAAGTGTAATATTATATTACTTTTACCTCAATATTTTATTTTATACTAATTCAATTTATTTTTTAAACACATTGTACAATTATTCATTCTCTTAAACCTGTTAATATTATAGTACTAACTGAGAATAAAATTAAAACAATTTAAATGATCTAGTAAATGTATAAATCAATAGTGCAATTAATATTATTTTCGTTTAAATTATTTATTTAACATAGCCTAAATAACGATATTATGACAAATCAAAATATCATATTGAGTTTAAAAATAATTACTATTATTACTTTCGATTTGTGTTCAAAGTGCACTGAAACCGAATTACCCCATTTTCCGAAGATCTATAAATACATTTGAAATGAAATATTACTGTATTAAGTAATGGTATAATATTTATGGGATTTATTTTCAAAGTAGAAAAAAAAACAAAAACAAAAGTAAATTACCTACTTAACGATATAGTATCTCAAAAAAGGAGAAAAAATGAAGGATATTAAATGTGCGCCGTCACCAGCTTAAGATTATGAATGGTACACTCGCTCATTTTCATTCCATATATTTTATTATCTTTTGTAAAAATATAACTCGTTTGGCAGTCGATACGTTTCTCGCCGTATATATTTATATCGAACAACACGACAACTGTAGATGACAAATGGACTAGCACGGTTGAAAGAAGTCCGTCAAAGCATACCATTTTCAGTAACAATATTAAATTTATCCGGGAGGAATTCGATTTTAAACTATTATGTATGAAAATATTAACTATTATTATTATTCTCTAATATTTTTTTATAACGATGAAGTTATAGATGTTTATAACATAGAAGTTCAATGGCCGAATTCAACTTCTTAAATAACCAATAGGTCCATAGACATATGAAGAAGGTCAAATTTTAACGAAATTACGTAGTTATCTTAACAATGATTAGTGGTGTTACCTATTTTTTATAAAGCAAAAATATTATTCGTGAGGAACTTAAAACCTCTATGTATAATATTATATTATTATTAATTTTACCATACGCAATAGTAATTTTTAAATTATTTTAAGATATTTTCTATTCATGTTATGAACCTGCTGTTACCGTTTTAAGGTATTTACAAAAATATGTTATACATTTTGAGTTATATAAGTTGATATAATATGGTATTAATATATATTATTTTAATTATCAGATACTAACAATATAATAAATGCAATATTTTCCAAAATAAATTGTATCAACCTACCGTTAATACAAAGAAAAAAAATGGATTTAATAGCTATAAATAAAAAAAAAAAATCATGAAATATGCTTGATAATAATATATTGATAGACCTCCTTCGCTCAGAATCATTTGTTTTCTCGTATATAACGCTACATCGTTGGATCCAAATTGTATACATCCATAATAGTAGCTCACTAAATACCTAATGTACAGCAGAGCAATACTCACTTGCCTACCTTTCTTTTAAATTTAAGATATACGTAATTCTGACATTTTAAATATTGCAATATTATGACTGTTAATAAATTTTACATAATCTTAAGCAAAATACTTATTTTCTTAAAGATTTTGTTCTATTTAAATATTAAATACTTTACAAGTTCCTAGTAATTTTAGCATATTAAGAAGCATAATATAAAAAATGTATGTATTTGGGCGTTTTACGATATATGTCCTTGTTAAATAGTACCTTACTCTTCTTATTTGAAAATAAAATTATAATTATTGAAAACATCATAAATGTTATAAAATATGATATTATCATCGTTTTAACACACTTTATTAGACTTTTTAAACTCATTCTATTCGTAAGAACTTTAGAAAATACTACTCTCAACACTTTTTGGTGTTATTTTAACACCTTACCATAGTTTCACGGTGTTAATGTAGCCATAAATAAATTATCTATCTGTTTCTTGTTTTCAATATTATTTTATATGTAAAAAATTTCTATCTAAAAAAATCATTACAATTTATAGAAATCTATTTTTGATGGAATCAAAAGTAAATTATTCAAAAAAATGTTTGAAAAAACTTATAGTTTTATATTTTTTAATAACACAGTGTACATTCTTTTTATTACATAACCAGAAGTAGAATTTTATTCTGAGAATATTTCATATGAATAGTTAGTTATTTATAACGTATGCATTATAACTAGTTATATGTATTTAAAATGTAAAAGAGAGGATTAAAATTGTGCAGAAGTATCCACAAAAATATTTGTTTTGGTCTAAAGCTTACTCTGCTCAGCAACCTTTAAAATACTTATAAACAATAAATTAGGTACCTAATCATTTTCGATTTTCGATTTTAATATGAAATTTATTCTTTAAAATATAGTAAAACATCCATATAACAAACTTCCATTTAATGAAATTTTCTGTTTAACAAATTTTTTTTGAGAACCATGACCTTCATTATTAATTATGCATAAATTCATCACTGTATAAAAATCTGATGTGTCTATTTAAACATGCTTACATCTCTTTGTAAACAAAATCGAAAGATTTTACGAAAAAATTACAAGTATTATTATAAAAATAATAAACAAACTAAACTCACTAATTATTTCTTAATAATAAATTTAATGGATACATATTATTTATATGTAATAAGATAATAAAATGTATAATATGATATGTATTTGATGTTTATTTTTTATTTTATTTTATTTTATTTTTTTTTTCAATACAATATAGAATATGAAATATCTATATGTAATTCTATTTTACGAATTTCTCTATATTATTACGATTTTGTTTTGTTCCCCGTGCGACTTCGTTATATGCAAGTTTCACTGTATAATGTAACGACTCAGTCAATCATCACATTGAATGGCTTCTAATTTATAAATCGCGTTTATATAAACCAGGAAGTAAATAATTTCAGTACGCTTTTCGCGGTATACTTTAATAAGTTTTTCGAACGTTTTCTTCGAATACGTTAGATAAAAATATGCATTTCCAACGATTTCCACAACTCTGTGACACTATTGTCCTGCATAACCGATTATGTGCGTTGGCCTTTTTAGTAGGTATATGACGTCATACTCGTATATCCAACGGGCTACGATATTTTCGAAGCACCACTTATTACCAACGTGTATGACACGTCATAACGTCATACTATTTCCATTAAATAGTTTATACCACAAATTTTATACATAATTTGTCGAATTAACACAACATAAACGACACACTCATGTGGTGAGTACAATATATATATATATATATATATATATATATGAATATAATACCGGAACACAAAAACCCACCGGTGCTGCATACCGGGCGCTTACGTAGATATATATATGTACGCTACGCACGCATTCATACACGCGCACACGTCGTTTTGGCTTTAATTAATTTGAAGAAAAGTATACGTCGGCGAATGCAATGCGGTTCTTTTGTTCGTACAAATGACATTTGTGAAAAGCCCCCCGATCGCGCGTAGCAGTATATAGGCACGCGGTATTATGCGCACGTCGCGGTACGGGTGCCACGCGGTGGCGATGAATGGCACGTCGAGGGAAAAGAAAATGCTCCGTTTCTTTTGTTTTTTTTTTTCTTTTTTTTTTTTTTAATCCTTTCATTACACCCTTACCCGCGCCACCGTTGCCTCAACAGTCGTGACAAATTGAACGCAACTGCCGGCCGTACCACGAGGACCGGTATAGTGTAATCGCGAATGATATATTATAATACGCTTATCTGGCATCAGAAAAGTAATCATCGATGTTTTGTCAGATACACAGAAGGTGTCCACTATTTAGAGGGGCTCAGTTGGAGTTGGAGCAAACAAGAATATTATTATGCAGTAAACAATATTAATTGACAGGTAAATGAATAACCATATACATATATATATATATTATATTATACAATAGTAATTAGTAAATGTATACTTTAGAACAAAAGTGTAGCTGAAATACAGCGTATGAATGAAAAACGTACAAAATGTAATGATTATTCAGAAGAAAATTAAATTAACAATGATCCAAAATTTCCACTATAAATTTGGGCGGAAAAAAGCAATAGTATTTATCGGACATGACCGACACTTAACTCATGCGAATCTTTTCATTCCAAATTTTATTCACAATTGTATTCACTACATCCAAATATATTCAACTTTTTAAATATATTATATAGTATTCAAGTTGATACAATTGTTATTATAAGAAAGTTTCAATATAGATTTAAACTACACCGTAAAAGAATTAGAGATCAAATAATTTTTTTAGAAGATTAAATTAAAAAATATGACATTGGTGTAAATTTAAAGTTTTAATACATACAAATATTAGCCAATAAGTATGAGCCACGACAAATAGTTTAATATACTATTTTTATTTAACTTAATAATTTTTATTTATATACACATAATAAATATATTTTATAATGACGATTTCAGTAGAATTGTTTATGAATTATTATTATTTAGCTATTTTTTATAATGAGATGTATATTATGAGATACATATAACTTTAAATTATTAATGCAAATTTGGTAACCATTTTTTTTTTTTGAAAAAAATAGGTACGAATCTAATTCAATAGTAAATATTCTTAGGAGTTCATTCAAAGATACTTATTTGTGATAGAATATTTAGTATCTGTATTTGGGAGCCAATTCAATTTCGCCGAAGAGTTTGTGAGATTTAGACATACCCTCCCTTTTGACGTACCTAATTAATAAATCAATAACTGATTTTAATAAGAAAAGCAAATATCGGTAATAGTATAATATGTAGCTCATAGTTTCATACCCCTTTCACTGAATTGAAATTCAGTGACGACTCAGTTCATTGATAAATATATTGATTTTATAATAATTTCAAAACAAACATATTTCATCAAGAATGAAGTTCACCAGCGTCTCAATTTATCAATAAATATAACGATTTTATTAAATTTTACAGTATATCCAATGTTCCGATAGGTGACAATAATATTAATGAGTAGTGACAATGTGTTTAACATTGATAATGTTAAGTCCAATCTTTAAAATATTTGTCCTCATATCGATAAACATAAAAGTTAAAATAGAAGACTATTGGATATAGTTTGTTCCTGCCATTTTTACTGAAAATTACTGTAGTTCATAGTTCAATAATTATTTAAAAGTTTTTATTGTAGCGGAATGGTTAAATTTTTAATATGAAAAAAAAAAACATCACAACGTGTTAGTGGTGAATAGCTATATTCCTCGGAGAATAGAATACGGGATAAAACTACTACCATGTGTTAATACAAAATCGTATTTTTTGTTTGTATAATTAGTTAATAGTTTAGTAATACAATTTGTTAATACACATTACGGTTTTGTTGAAAATTTCCAATTCGACTATAGATTATCGATCTTGTACAACCCGGCTGGAACGCAGGTGTTATATATAATACATATTGTACACATCGTATGATACAATATATATATTATATACCTACATAGAAAGTAATTACAATGTTATTATACAAACAACAGTCGCAGCCCTGCCGAGCTGGTCCGAAACACGTCGAATATTTTTATTTCCCGGTCCGTTTAGGCTATTGTTATACGGGCGCACCACAATATAATAATATTGTTAAAATATTATAATTATATTATGCATATAAATATAATATAACGCCCGTTACGGTGCAGTCATTTTTCGGACCCGAGTACATTATATACGTTCGTTGTATTATAATAATGTGATATATTACGTACATAGTTATGATGCGGTGTGGGCGCGCATTTTTACGGTCGCGGCGTACAGGCGCATAAATTGTACGACGTATGCACTCCGGTGTTGCCGTGAGGGTGGAAAACCGCATTGTCGTCTCGTCCCCGCGACTAACCCGCGGGGTCATTGTACAAAACCGAGAGTATATGTTATTATGATTATAATCATCAGCAGCATCGTGCGTATGTGAACGAACGCGTGTATTATCACTGATAATTCGTCGTTTGGTGGGGGATGGGATAGGGTGAATTATCATTATTATTATTATTTTTTTTTTTAATTCTCTTTCGTACGAAGAATATTGTTAAACGAAAACGTGTATTGAGTTCGGGCGTATTAAATATATTGTACATAAATATAAGCGCACTCGTCGTTAACACGTTCATGAAAAAAAAAAAAACACCCTTAATTTTTTAAATTATACCTGCGATATACTTTCGAGTTAATTTACAAGCATCGGCGCGTACACACACGCGTACACGAACATGTACACGAGGGAGCAGCATATTGTTATATGCGTGTGTGTGTGTGTGTGTGTGTCGTGCGTGTATTTGACGTCGGCTCTCGATAAAAGGCCTGACCGAATAATTTATCGGCCGCCGCCGCCGCCACTACCGACGACCGCGCGTAAAAAAGTAGAAAAAAATGTTGGACGCCGTTTTTTTTTTTTTTTTTATTTGTCCGTAAAAATTATTATTCCGAGACGATATTCCCATGTAGATTTAATTTTTTTTTATTCCTCTGCTACACGCGTGATTATCTTGTCGCACGCCCGATAACGGCGCGTAATCCGTCCACTCGTATACAGAAACACGTAGTGGCGGCGACGGCGCGACAAAGTCTCTTTGGATTCAATTTTAATATTTTTTCGTACCTCTGGTATTTTCTTTTCATTCTGCCCCGTTCTCCACTACATACGCACGCCGCTCTTTATTTTCTCGGCCGGATGCGATTACCACGATAATGATATAATATAATAATAATAATATCGTCGTCGTCGTCGTCGTTTATATACGTTTGAGCGACGATCGGTTTGTCCGATCGCTCGGCACAGGCCAACGGATTCTTATATTCACCCGGAGATTTAGGGATGTAAGCTGCGGAGAACATGGCGCTCTCGTCGGACGTGATTGATGACTCAAAACACTGTGCCCAAATATAGGCGGCAGACTTGGAAAATATAATAATGAAAAAAAAAAACAGAATTGACCGACCGAAATAAAACTTGGTCGGAGAGCCCAATTGCATATTACATTGTGTATTTTATCTAATTTGCTTACCACTTGTAATCATTGTATTACTTGCGTATGTTTTTACATGACATTGTTAAAATTAATATTTATGGTATGTATTGTCATTATAATAAAATAAATCGAAATCTTCATCGTTATTGCAATAGAATATTATTATAGAATTATAATATTAGTTAACACATTCTCAGTGACCATTTCATCGTATATAATTTATTGTCAACTAATTTTCAGATGAAAGACTGCGGTATCTGCTCCCCAAATGTCATTAAATCTGTTTAAATCCTTGAACAGACCTACGTAAAAGAATCACAGATTTATTCGAAATCTCTTAAACGAAATTGGTTGGAGATCAAGTTCAAGCATGACTGTAAAGATTAATTTACCTAGTATTTTTGTCATTCACTCCCCTTTTTTAACATTAATTATGAATTTATTAAAAATATGATTTTTTAAATGTTTAAAAATATTATACTAAAATACTAAATTATTTTCCTCTTTTTAATTTTTTTTTTTTTACTGTTGTAAACAGATGATATTTTTGGAAATTTTTATATACTGAATAATAATTATAAATTCAAATTCAAACGAATACACTGTATGTGGGAGTACTGACTACAATTACGGTAATATTAGTATACACTATACAATTATATTATATACGTGTAAAAACGCATGTATCGCACGTCATTCAACGTTTATCATGAGCGTCGTCGTTTCCATCGTTAAAATATTCTGGGACAACGAAACCGTGTTAAGGTATTATACACCTGTTGTGAGTAATTAAAAGGCGTTTTATACCAAGTATAACCCGTCCAAGAACTTTACATATTTCATATCATAATACATATAATATAACGAGTTTGTATTTAATGAATCGCTTATAAAGTTTACGAAGTAAATGTAATTTTACTTTTGTGAGTATATAATAATAATATTAAGTTAATGAAAGTAATCAACATTGTTTATTTTGTTGGTTAACAATATGATGTTTAATAGGAATTTCAACCACTAATATCTCAATGAGCGTATCTCCACGGAATGCTAAAATAAAATTTTAATATACAATTATTCGTAACTTACAATACAAATGGAAGACGAATTAATTTATGACGGGTTTAGAAAGAGCTATCCCCAGACATAATATGCTAATTCAACTAAATTAAATCCTATACATACAAAAAACATTTGCCATCGAAAATAGTGGTCGCCGTCAAATATGAGATCATTATCGATTATCGTCGTAGAAACCCGTTTACCGCGAACCAAAATTCAATAAAGCTACCTAATCAATTCGATTTTAATGAGCAAGTATGTATAATATGCGTATAGAATTTCCCTGATAGCGATCACAAGATGAGAAAATTATTTACATTTCGTATGATTTTAGATTCCGTGTGGATCCATTAGAAGTTTGATAATCATGCATTTGCTGATAATATTTTTGTTTTAAAGAGATCCGAAAACTATTTAACTTGGATATTAATATTGTGAGGTGGAATTCGGATACACATAAGATATAGTTTTTTCGTGTCATCGTTAAGTTTTTATTTATTAAAAAAATAAAAATGCATTTGAAAAACTGAAACAGATGTAGTTATCGAACTATATCTAACCTTAGTTTAATTAATTAATGTTTGTAATAAAACACCAAACCTTTTTGGATAAATACCTACGACTTCGATACATAATTAGATTATTATTATTCAACATAGAATAATATTATAATTTATATATTATTGACTACCTGCTATTATTGTATATAAAGATTTTTGGATTTTGGTATAATATAATATATATTTTTTTAAATATATTTTGCAGATCACAAACCTCTAACCAGTGTAAAGTTATTTTAAGATGTTTTTTTAAACTTACATTTTTATTGATGAAAAGAAAAAAATTGCAAGGTAGAATAAATGGATAGACGCTGCGGTTGTGTCTTGTCATCTACCGAGTTTTCAAAACCACAAACGAGCACAGCAGACAAGAAATAGGTGTGTATATATTATATATATATATATATATATCAAGTGTAAGCGTCCCACGGAAGAGAAAAATTATATTTTTACGTCCATCAGAAAATCAAAGATGAAAAATAAATTACTATAGTTATAAACATTCGAAAAACGTAAGTTTTATTCCTTTAATGAAATGCCCTCAAACAACATAATATTTTGTATTTGTATAGTATCCTATTAACACTGTATAGGCTTATGCAGCTGTAACTCACCTAAACGTACTGTAATAGTGCAAAGGAAAATCCTAAGAATGCACATCACATCTCTAAAAAGAAAACGACCAAGTTATTTATCAGATGGAGGAATCGGAGAGGATCTAAAAGTTTATGAAAACGTCTGCCGGCGTATTGAAATCTTATAGGAACTCACAACTTTGCCATCGATAAATCTAATTTACGTGTTTCTTATTTCACCGTACCGCGACGCCGTATACCATATACAAATAATATATTACATTCACGCGGCATCTACACACACACATCTGGCGTGTTCTTTACGACCACTCAGATTTTTTTTTCGTTTTCTAAAAGTTTTTCGCCTGCGCCGGTTTCCAAAGCGACAATAACAACTACGCGAGGCGCGCACGCATTTGTCTTGCTGGCCGCCGGTCGACCGCAGACCACGAAGTATGCCCGATGACACAACAGCGGGCCGTATTTTTCAATATAAAACGCAGTATTTTCGGCAGGTGAAACTAAGTATCTCGTTCGCCGGCGGTAGCACACTGAATGTTAAACTATTCGATAAAGAGTTGTTCAAGTGTCTCTTTATGTTTATTATTTTTTTTTTTTTTTAAACGACAAAGTACTACGTTTCTTATTTCATATTCCAAACCACAATGGGGTAACCTCGAGCAAAATGCAGCTCTACAGGCCACGATTAAACATACGGACTCTCGATAATAACTACTCAGTTAGTTACTTAATCAAAATTCGATTTTTGTAAGACGAAATATTCTGAAAGCATTCTACTTCAGAGACATTAAAAATAATGTCGCCATTTAAAACATTTAAAAAACATAGTTTTTTTTTTTCAAAAACATTTTGTACATATATAATATATTATAAGGACTTCAAATAATGTTTTATAGAACACATAAGTCATAGGTGTACTGAGTAAATTACTCTTTTTTACAAGCAAATAACTTTGTAAATAATATTATACTTTAATATGTACTACAATCATGAACGATATTCAATGTTTTTCATATTCTATTCAACATATTACAAAAAAATAAAAATTCTACATAATTTGTTAAACCATAAACTGTTATACCGCTGTATAATATATATATATATATATATTATATGTTAATGTCTTCAAATAAATATTTTTCGGATGCTTACTACACGTGCAGTGCAGTGGTAATACCTACCCATAATTATCATAATAAATATACACATTTATTCTTTGTCTGTTGGGGGATGGGTTTAATTTGGTTTTTAGACGTATATTTTACAATTTTAAAACAGTTTGGTACATAATTTCATGTTTATTATTTTCAAAGTAATCTTTAAATAATATTCAACACAAAGAACTCATCAATACTATCGATAGTAAATACCTTAGTAACACCTTTATATAACAAATTCAAGATTTAATATAACTGAATATTTAATAATTTCACTCTGGTACTTGAATACTTCTATCGTTTAATATAAGTCATATGTATGATGTATAGGTAGTATAGATAGTGTAAAATTCTATGTGTGATATATTATTATATAATATATATATATATATGTGTGTGTGTTATGTTTTTATAACTAACATTTCTACGTTTTTATTTTGTGTAAAAAAAATCCTAAAGATAGTGTGGGGTATACACCCAAAACACTCCGTGATATGTGCATCACTGGTTCGTGCACGCACATAACACATAATCTACCGCTTAATATCGAACGAGACGAATGAACGTCTGTACTGTCGTTTTATGATTGGCTTGCATTATCTGGTGTTATACAATATACATTATATTATTAAAGAAATATAGTGCCTATAACCGTACACGTAGTCCTATAGTCTCGCCGGTGGTGCGTCGAACAAAAACATGAATTGCCATTTTTCTAAGAAATCCATTTAGCACGCACTTCAATTGGGCGATTGGGCCCATTTCAACAACTATTTATTGTAAAATTATAAATTGACATTATCAATGTTAATTTAATTAGAAGTAGTTTGGTTAATAAATTCAATTTAAAATGATTGCTTTTCCCAGTTTGTAATCCCTTCAGAATCAGATGAGTAAAGTTTGTCTTCGTCTATTTCAAAGTGGTTTATAATATTATAATAATGCATACGGTGACGTTTCATTTCTAATGTATACAACAGTAGATAAATTTAAGATTGGTGTGGACACAATAATAACCTTCGACTTTGCAGTATTATTTATTTTAATAAGACAAATATGTCGAATTGTATGAGGATATACCTTTATACTTTATACCAATCGATACTTTTTATTTTATAGTTGATATGCTGGTATTTTTACTTTCTTTGTGTTATGTATACCTTAAAATAGTTAAAATCAATAATATTCAAAGCTGAACGATTATTATATTATGTTATGTATTGATACATTTTTGTACAACTTAATCAATAAGTTTTAAGTTATATAACATACACACAGGTGACTGTTAACATATCCAATATATAAACATAATATAATATGTTATGTACATTCACTACTTAAAAATATATAGGTTTTACCAAATCATATTGTGTATATATATATTATATATACACAGAGTGTCCTGCGAGAATTTACCCATTGCGATATCTCCTAAAATAATAGAGACGTCATAATTCTGGTTTTTTTAATAAGATTTACAGGAACAAGAATTACAAATATTTCATGTTTTAATTTATTTTTATGTTTTGGCAAAAAAGTTAAAAAATGTATTATTTTATTTAATTATTTAAAAAAAAATTGAAGATAGCCATTTTTTAGAGTGTTTTTTTCTGAAAATATTGACGTTTTAACATTTTAATTTCATCGATTTCCGATTTTTAATATTTTTTTCTAGTTTCAAAAAATCCCGTTCGCCAACCGTACAAGCACGCGGTCCACATGTTTGATACAATGATACTACTATCGCACCATGGAACTATCGTATTAAATAATTTTCGAAAATCGGGAAATTGATGAAATTAAAATGTTAAAACGTCAATATTTTCAGAAAAAAAACTCTACAAAATGGCTATTTTCCATTTTTTTTTAAATAATTAAATAAAAAAATACATTTTTTAACTTTTTTACCAAACCATAAAAATAAATAAAACATGAAATATTTGTAATTCTTGTTCCTGTGAATCTTATTAAAAAAACTAGAATTATGATATCTCCATTATTTTAGGAGATATCGCAATGGGTAAATCCTCGCGGGACACCCTGTATATATATAAAAAAAAAATAATTTTAGGGTCTATAAAATAATCACTGTAGTAAAAACCAATGGTATTTTATACAGTATTACATTCATTTCGTATCCGTCAGACGAATAAAGAACAAGAGATGTATGTATAACAATGTTTATTCAATGAGTGAAAAAAACTAAGAGAAATAAACGTTATGGCTGTTAAAAGGCCGTCACTGTATGGTACACCGGAACCATTAAAAAGACAATATCGCATCGGACATATTATATTACAACGGTGATGGGTGATGGACGCAAGCCCATCCGATTTATTTCCACATAATAATATATATTGACGATGTGGTGGCTAATGCAACTTGAATAGCTGAGATATAAAAATACTATGCTTCTGTTATTTATCTAAAACTAAAATAGACAACAAAAATAAACCATTCGAATGCGAGAAAAAACTAAAAAAAATTTTAAATATTTAATTGCATTACAACACTATTAACACCAAATAACGAGTTGGCTCAAAGGGAGTTCTTTCAGGTAACCATTTACTGTATTCCACTTCTTATAGTAGTCAGATAACTAAATGTATATGTATTATGTACATTCTATTTCATTTGTGTACACACAAATATATATATACGTATATATATATAATAACGAATCAAATTAAAACCTTATGATATCGCTGATGTAATTAAAATGCGATTAGATAAATGTTAGCTGTGGGTTGAGGGTAGTGATGAACGTCCTTTCAGGTAACGACGGGAGATCTACCGCACCTGTATGATAATATATTACTGTTTTCTTGGTCACAGAGTATAAAATATCTCGGGGTAATATTCCAGACACAAAACAAACCATACTACGCATGAATCACATCACCCTAAATTAAAACAAGGTTATCGGCACGTGGTCCGAAATATCATGTCCATAAATATTCAACCGACAAACGTCTCCGAACCGGAAACGTTTTCTTAGATGAACATCATAACATATAATATGTGTTGCAATAATATGCGATACCTGCTTCTGCGATACTAGGGAACGGTGCCAAGACACACATTAACAAAATTAAAGTTTCCCGGTCGTAAGTTTAGTGATGAACTATTTCTCTGAACGTTCAAGTTGAAACGACGATCCACGCACAGACAAGCAGCTATAATTATACTAAACTGCCAATCAAACGTTATACTATCAAAACGTACTCAACTGCATTATCGGCGCCATCGTCTTAGAACACTAAAAACAACTCTATACTACAACTGCTGCAACAGTGGTGTGACCGATCTATGTACAATGATTACGAACCACTCTAATAATTAATTTAAATATAATATGGTAATATAAATAATATGAACCTAAGTATAGACATCATTTTAACTATTAGAGTACATATATATATATATTTGTTTTCTTTATATTATACACTTGCTACAATTTAGGAATTTATATGCCTATTCTATTTTCAACACACCGATCGATCTCATAATACGATACACATTGTAAAAACTGATTAGTGACTAAAAGTATCTATCACATATAGTGTCTAATATTACTAAGAGATTCATTTTCCTTGTTTTCAACTTAATTAAATATTAAAATATGATTTAAGAATCTTTATCGTACCAATTACTAGATTAAATTGTACCATGGAAAAAGATCACGTTTAAATTTCTATGATAAAGCACATGTGATAGACAGATAGAATATTATATTTTAAATTTATAAAGTATTAAACCAATAATATTAAAAATCATATTATACAATACACGTGTGTATAATGGTCATCATAATTTATAGATGTTGCCTTGTCGATGAAACAATATGACTTCGAGCAAAATATTATAAGATAGTACGAATTCATGAAAAAAAATATATTAATTTATAGTGCTTATAGTGATATTGAAACTGCAATTTTGTAGTTTTAGATACTCATAGATACTTGTGGAAAAGTTAATAACGTCTATCCTCTGCCCACATATACGAAAGAGCCAAAAATCAGAGTTAATTAAAAAAAAAAAAAAACATTATATCATAGTTATAACATTTTTTTAGCAATTAAAATACTGCAACTAACTAAGCAATAATTTATTGTTTTATTTATTCATAGTTGGTCAGTTTTGCATGTTTGATAAAATAATTAATATATCAATGATTACATTATGAGCAATACGAGTACAAAATTATTATACAGTATTAGGTTCTTTTTGATGAAAAAATATAATAATGATATATAATATTATATAATATGATAAAAAAGAATAATTCAAAATTAAAAGATTTCTTGTATTTTGAACTATTGATGTAAAACATGGCAGTTTAAAACAGTGTGTTATATAAATTGAACGTAAAACCGAGTCTTTGAAATGGATTTAACAAACGGTCTTGATTATATAGATAGACATTTATTTAATAACTATATTTGTTTTTTAAAATATTATTATATGTATATAATTATAGACTGTAAAGCGATATATCGTAATAATAAGTGTAATTCACATAAACAAATTTATGTTTTTTTTTTGTTCGACAATATTTCAAATAAAAATAAAGATTGCAAAAAACGTAGCGGGCCAAAAAAGAAAAATACGATTTACACATTAAGGCGGAATTGCGAACAAACGAAAAAACACCTGTCTGAAAGTTATTGTTGTCCGTTTGTAGCATATTTGGTGTAAATGTGAGTGTAATAATAGATGTACGTGCTATTGCAGTTATCGTCGCCAGTGAATGAAATTATGTGTACATAATTTATACTTACATTAAACTAATTTTATTTTTTCATTTCCTCTTAAAATCAAATTTGACATAAACTGCACCACACTGTGAAATACGTCACGTATATAATATGTTGGTAGATACTGCTTGTGAAACGACAATAGTATTACACAAATCATGTATTATAGATATACGCAAAAATCGTATATTATAGTTATACACAAAAATAATATACTACGCCGTATATACAGAGTGGTTCACCGAGCATGCTCACCCATTAATTTTTCCTTCTTCAATAATGTAGTTTATAAATCATTAACTATTAACATTTTTAAATATAGTTAAATACTTTATTAAAAAATTATTGAAAATTTGTATAGTACTTAGAAGTGTTCTGTGAAGATACAAACTTTTTTTTTTAAATATTTACCCTCTCACCATTTCCGGCAGTAAATTACTTTATTAGATATTTTTTCTGCAAAAGTTGAAGGATCAAAATAGATTAATGATTATATGGGCTTAAAAAATATAGGAACTATGATGATATCAAAATTTTATTGTATAACATATGTATGTACGGAAGTATATCCCAAAAATCTAGTTTCATCCTAAATATTTCATCGGAAGATCAATAATTTAGAATATATTTTTTTTATTCAAAAAATTAAGAATTTTTAAATAGCTATTTTTCATCTGATTGTTTTAAAGAATTCAAAAGATTTAAATTTACCCAATTAGAACAAGTTAAGTTTTTAATATTAATGATAATTATATTACATTGTTAGCAAAAAATTAAACGAATCGCATTACACAAAACCAATCTTGTTTGTATGCAAATTATTTATTGTAATCGTCCAGAAAAAAATAGAGCAATTTAAAATAAGATAATTCTTAAAACTTTATAAGTAGCTCGTCTATCACAATTTAAAAATAATTATCTTTTTCTATAATATTTCGTTAATGAAATATTATTATTAATAACATAACTATTATTCTTATGATTATCGTAAACTTAGCTGTTCCAACACGTAGATTCATTTTTAATCAATTTTAAAATAATGTTTTCAGTTGTTATATATATATATATATCAACAATTTTGCAGAAAATATAATACTGCGTAATTATTATATTTTTCATTTATACCATTAAATCAGAATTGTATTGTATTATAGATTACTACTGGAGAATTGCATTTAAACAATATTATATCAAACTATCGGTGTGATAATATATTAACTTTAAGAACACGCTGTATAAACAGAGTCTGCACCGTATACAACACACTCACACACACACATAATACTACGTATTATTGTGTATGTAATATTCTTTTTTTGACGCGTTGACAATGAAAACGATGAAGGTGAATTATATGTGTTGCGGGGGAAGGGTAAATGGGTAGACAGTCCAGACGTCGTATTTTATACCTATATGCAGGCACAGTATATGGTGAGAGTACAACTGAATATATATATATATATATTTTTTTTTTAATTATTGTCCCCCCGTATAACAGCGTTATTCGAAAACGACATAATATATTAAAAGGTAGGTATCACGAATGGTGCGTTCAAACATCTCCTTTTCTCGCAAGCATTCCTCTTACGCGTCGGTGCGTAATTAAATATTTTATAACAATATTACACCGGACCACGGTGAATATACATATTTTATAATAATGTGAACTTCCATTTTCTTAACATGCCTACTTGCGGTAGTTATTTGTTGGTAATCTAATTAGACCGGATGTACAAACATTGGATTCATTATTGGATATGATCCAGAATCGCGTATGTTATAATATTACGCACTATAGATAATGTTACATGATTGCATTTTAAACAAAACCTATAGGTAAAATATATTAGGTATATAAATAAAAATATACTGAGTCCCGCTGGAGTATTTAAAAATACTAAATGAAGGGGTGGCTCTAACTCTATATAAATAAAATTATTAGCACAGTCGTCAATTATTATAGATACCTATTTAAAATATTCAAAAGTATACAATAAAATAAACAGCCCTAATAATAAATACATAAGCAAAAGTAGAATGAATCATTTATATAATAGCATGAATTAACTATAGAAAATGGAGGGGACATGGATCCCAATGCTCCTATTTTTAATAGGTCTGCAAAGGATTGTCAAATAAACACTCGAAACATGACGTTCATACCGCTTTTTATACAATATAACATATAAGCTATAAGCTATTTGGATGATTATTATCTTTATTTCAATGTTCATCTTGTTTCTCGAATAGTCTATATAATAAGTTATCATAATGATAATTAATGAATAATACTCTTTATTGTTAGAATATATAAATTCAAAGCAATATTTGCTACCTAGTACGAAGAAACAACATTTTTAATTAAGTGCTTATAATAAAAATTCAAATTTTAATCAAGAAATAATGATTTATAATATAATTTAAAAACTCTGTCGAATACCGTATTCGATATCGGATATCGCATTAAATTGTATTTCACATGGTACCGGAAATGAAAACCTTACCGAATACTTTGAGTTCATAATAAATGACTAAACTATTACAAACAGAGGATATTTTCAACACGATATTCGACTCGTTGCTTATATACCCATGATATATAATATACGAGTTTGTCTGATCCGTCATGGTACCTTTATAATACTGATCATGTCAGTAATGACCATGAATAGTTGTCTCTTTTTCCCTCAACCACTCTACAAACCCGACGTTCAAGCTTTTAGAAATATAATTCTATGCCAAATTAAATATAACTACATATATGATTTTTTACATAACTTTGAGTTATAAAATATACAACTATTATGAGTTTCTTTCTTTTTAAATAACAACAATAAAAATTGAAAAACATTATATCACAGAGCATAGGTATTACATTTTTTCAGCAATCAAAACATTTTTCTAATACATTTGTAATATTAATAATGTAAGAATGATACATTTTTACATTGATATGGACGGAGTAACGAGTTATAAATTTAAAAGTCAAAATAGATGTTATTTTTTCCAGCAACACTAACTAATCGTATATATTTTGTTTAATACGTAATATGAAAATAAAATTAACATTTTATTAAGTGAGTTTATTTACCTATGTATAATATACATATATATTATTTATAGTTAGATAAATTGTTATAGTTGTATTCACAATTTTTAAATTGTGTACCCAACTATAAGAGTCTTTTTTCTATAAAAATGAATGTACTTTAAAAACAATTATTCAGTGTAGAACCGTGACATTGTGTACCACTTTTTATGTAATGGGCCGTAGTAAAAGATTATAATATCACACATAATATACAACGTTTCTGTGAACTTCTTAAAAATACTTTCAATATAGCATTAATGCTGAAATCTATTGGAAAAATAAGGCTATACAAGTTTGGATATAGACAATTGTAATAAAACAAAAGCAAATAAATAGGTAAAAGTTAAAACAAAAATATTGTTTTAACGTCTTGTGATAATAATATTATTATTTTATTAGTTATTACTAACCACATGTTTACATAATATTATTATCATAAGTAAATAACACGTCACCGAGTTCAAATTATTCAACGTTAATATTATTTTTTTCCTAATGTTTTAATAACTATATAATATTTATCATTTTTAATATGATATTGCATAATGGTATATTGAAATTTGTATTAAGTTTTGTAGTTAACTTTTTTCTTTGTCGACAATTCAATATTGATTTAACAAAACATAACATGTAAACTTGTGGCTTTATAATTTTTTTCTTTTTTGATACCGAAGAAAAAATTACATTAATGCAACATAGCTGCAATAAATTACTTTTTATTTTTCATAAAACTAATGTTTGATAATTTTTCAGGATATAATTTTAAATAAAATTGTTTTTTTTACCAATCCTGTAGGATTTTCCTATAGTAATATTATTCTGACGCATAACATGTTTAAGTTTTTATTTAAACTTTTTTGTTTTATCACGAAATAAATAAATCTAATTTTTGTATGATTATAAAATTGGTTTGTATTACAAATAATTAACTCTGGAAAATATAATGACTCCTAGAATTTAATATTTTACTAATACTGTAATTAAATACAATTAACTTCTCTAATTTCTGTATCAGTGTTGTAGGAAACCGTGATGGTTCATTTTGTGATATGGTAATAGATAACAAAAGTGTTGTCCACTATGCTGTTTGTTATTTTTCTATTTTTGAAATCTCACTTATTGTGTGTAGCCGCATAGGTTAATATAGTTTGAAAGGTTTCAAGACAGACCATAAAAATATAGATATAGCAATTTTTTAAACACATATACAGTTACCAGTATTTTAAGTCTTATTAATTATACTACTGTGGCTTCGAGGTTGATGAATATTAATGACCGCATTGACTTTCAAAAAGGAACCGAAAAATACTGATGTAATCTAATTGACCTCTAATTTTAACGAAATGAAAAAAAAACAAAGCATGGTTCCAATTCAAGAGTTCAAGAATTTCAAAGACACCGTAAAGACGACACACCACACAGTTATTATCATACCAAAATTAATAAAATTAAATTTGTCTATAGTAGTTCTTAATCATACAACTAACGACCATGTCACGTAAAAGTCCGTAAAAGTCCAATGGACAAAATTTGAAACATTTAGTAACACCATTTATAAAGTTGCGTAAATCTACTACCTAACTTATTATATGTGTACACCTCCTCTGTTGCACATTTTAACATTTTTTTTTAATTTATCAGATAAAAATAACAAAAATAATATAAAAAATAAATACAGGTAATATTCATTGTATGCGATTTAAGAAAAGGTTTTAACTTTAATTTATAAACAAGAAATTGGAAACTGTCTGTTCTTTAAAGATGTTACAATTAAAAAATCACAGTGCTTCTTTTTAAATCTGGAAAATTAAAAAAAAATTGAGAAAAATGAGAATTTATACAAAAATTAAATTTTAGACAAAATCAATTTTTTATTTTGTGTAACTCAAAAGCGAATAACTCTAGACACTTGACAATTTCACTAAATGTTATTATTATTATTTCTAATCATGACATAATTTTCAAAACATTTCTACTCTTCTGAGTAATTTATAATTAAAAGAAGTTTTCAATTTTATTTTTAAATTTTTTTTTCTAAAAATGTTGATTAAACATTATTCATTGTGTGAAAATGTTGTTTGAAAATAAATGCAAAGCTTCTCTTAAGTTTCTATATATATAAATTTAAAAAAATCGAAACAATTCTATAATCACATATATTTTATAAGCATTTAAAGTTATGATTTTGACTAAATTAATCAAAATCTTAAAATTACAAATTATATTAATTATTAAATGTCTGTTTATGCTAAGTTTTGATAATTTAATACAAGGATCTTTATAGAGTTGATAGTATTAAAAAAAATTATAAAGCCAATTATTTTTTATAGATATTTGATCAATTTCGATGAAATTATTTATTTAAACAATAAATAACAATGTTAATTATTTTTTTTTAAATTTAATGACATCATTCATAAAAACTTGAAACTTTTACGTATATTATACATAATCAATTTTACTATAATACCCAATGACATTTTAAATTTATTTTAAGATATTATTTGTATATATTATAGATCTGATTTTACTGTTATATGGTATTAACAGAAAGATTTTATTAAATTTTGAGTTATACAAGTTGATATAAAATAGTGTGAATTCAATACATTATTATAATAATTAAATATAAAATAATCATAATTTAAAAAATGCAATATTATTAGTTTCAATTATATCAACTTATACTAATATTCTAAAAGTAAAGTTAATGACTTTAATATCTATATCAAATGATATATCATGAAATACACTTAGTGATATAAGTCGATAGACCTCTCTACTTAAAATTGTTTTTGTATACAATGATATAATATTATTGAATTAAAATTTAACATACTCATCGTAACATCAACTTACTCGATACCTAATGTACAGCTGAGCGGTATCCACTTTCCTACCTTTTTTTTACTTTAACACTTCAAAGTATCAATTAGATCCAATCTGCTACCAAAAACCCCCTCAAAGTTGGAAATTGAAGCACTTCTGGCTGCGTCAAAAGATGATGATGGACATCAAAATAAAATAAACACACATCGTTGTAAATATAATGTAGTCTGAAAGCTATATTTTTATTCGATAAAATATATTTTTCAGATCATTTTTTTTAAACTTTAGATGTGTGGTACTACTGAGTAATTTCCTACTCTTTATTTCTTGTAATTTTAAACTGTTATAAAAATTACTTATTGTTAAAAATTTAATGAATAGATTTTTATTACGCTTTTTAATAAACTAAAAAAATATTAAATAAATCTTAATGGTTGTTGAGTTCCAAGATAAACGAAAAGGGTTATAATATAACCGTTATAGCTACTCCCAATAGTAATTTAGAATTCTAGTCTTCTCCTATATATAATTATATATTTTAATATTCTATTCTTTGTATATACATGTATCACAAGTCCTATACTCCAAATATTGTACTTATTCCTAGTGTTCTCTATTTTCAAGTTTCAAAATCATCAAAAACAATTCCTGGGCTTACCCTCGTTATACATTAACAAATTTCTTCTTTCTGAAGGATAAAAAGTATTTCTATAGAAGAATCATACTCACGTATTAGAATTTAAAAAAGGTACATAGCAAATCCGACAATATCTGACACATAGCCGATGATAAATAATAGACAGAAGTTGAACCACGAGTGTTAATTCAAATAAAGTAAATCGTATTAATGCCAACTATAGTTGGTATCTACATACAACATGTCATGTCATTCTATATTAAAATGCACTTTATTCTGTACATTTTATAAGAGGACAAAAACAATTTTGTACTTTTCTGTTTAAATGTCACGCCTATAATTATTACTCCATTAGATTCTAAGTAAAACGATGAACAAGTAAAGTAGTTTTAAAATTATGTTTTATATAAAATAAATGATGATTTAATACCAAGTTAAGACTCAGTCCAGCTATTTTCTGAGAAAACTGCTGTTATTCTACAACTTATCCAATGTTATATAATTTAATTAATATAAATTCTGGTTATTTATTGTAACTTGGAACTTTTTATTACCACATAATATATTACTAATTACTTTACACGATGCACTTTTAAAGATATTTAGATTAATTATTTTAAGGAATGTACTCGATGGACATATTCACACTACTCTACGGTATATTGGTATTGACTTATAATAAATCAATAACAGCTACTAATTAAAATATATAAAAGGTGAGATTTTACCATATTACCGTATTTTTAATATACCAATATAATTACACAATTAAATATCTGTAGAAATATAAGCTGAGGTCTTAGAACAAAGAATCGTTTATCATATACAACGATTTGTTATTGAAATCAAATATTCAACTCATACATGATCTATAACAGTAACCTATTCAATGATGAAATACATTTAAAAATCATCAACCGCCGTATAGGACTTCTCGATTTTTCTTTTTCTATAAATATATTTTACAACTTGGTATTGGATCGACATAAATAGTTACGGAAACTGTGTCATCTTTTTGCAACGCCGCAGTGTAATAAAAAAAATTAAATTTTCAAAAAAATTCCACTTAAACTGAATTTTCAATTAGTCACGGTAGTAGTTAACGTGCTGTTTCATAGACCTTCCAGTCGGACGACCAATGGAAACATCTAGCCAATGTCAATCACGGGCCTTCTTTCCTACAGAAGAGGTGTCCTCCTTGGATATACGATCTTAAATAGCTAATTACACGTTACATGATCGTGGTAACCCGAAGAATAATCACCCCATTTGTGAATATTGTTCAACGTTGTATTATAATTATATAGGTTTATTTGATCAACTTACCACGCCCTCATCAACCACTCTATAAATAAATGGTAATCAAATATATCTAATCAAATCTATCGATTTGCTTTTGCTGTTTATAATAAAATGTGCGCAATCTATATAACCACCCCACTTACATAAATTTATCGTCATGTATACTATTAAGTCTATAAATATGTCAAAATAATTCTATTGTTTGCGCAATAAAATAAAAAATGCACCAAAGTGCACCAATAATTTCTACGTTCTGGCGAAGGTACGAGCAAGTCTATGTGTTTTTATTTCGAAATCGCCCATCTCGCTGACCCAACGTTTTTAACCACGTACCATGATAATATTATAATCGAGCATCCGTTCTGGGTGCTAATATCATAATTTAATTGTATTGAATTATACCGTACGGACACGTATATTATATAGTATGTGGATGAGTAGGTATTTGAAAGTATTTGACGGATTCTGATGTTCTGATGCCGTGACGCGTCTAACCGTTAGAGAAAATGCAAAAACCGTCGCGACCGATACCATAAACCCGTACACGTCGGATTCTTCGGAATCCGCAGGAAATATAGCTATACTATTATATAATAGTCATTATTACTATGATTTTTATTATTACAAATACTACTATTCAGACATGTATCCGATTAGTAATAACATTAATTCATATTTCCATACATATAGAACGATATATGTTGTATTATTTTTTATTAATGAAGAAAAATAATAATTATTATAATTTTAAAACCACGCGATTGATGATAAAAATTTGCGATGCATAATATTTGATAAATCTCCTATTACACCAACAGTCACCACAAATGAAAATAAAATGTACTTTTATTTTTGACTGTCAATAAGGTACGTATTGTAAAAAAGATTATATTTTAAAGTCATTGACATATTTTAGAATCAGAAAAAAGTTTATATTTTTATATATGTTCATTGTTCATATTATAGATATTAAAACGGAATAAAGTATAAAATATATCAATTATCGTGGGGCTTTATAATATAATATATTCCACATTTTTTAATCAGACGTATCTAAAATTATTTATTTATTTATTTTCTCATCATCTCTCCTTCTATTTCATCTCTACTCGTCGTAAATTATTAATATTATATAATATAATAATAATGATAATAATAATAATAATAATAATAATAGGATAACTATGTAAAGATAATATTTTGTGTAATGCATCGTATATTTCACGTTCCGTTTCTATTAATCAACAAATATTAAAAAAAAGAGAAAAAATAGATTTATTTTTACTAAATTTGTAAAATATATTTTGTACGTTAATCAAGACAATCCAAAATGAAATTTGCATTATAAATCGATCACAATGGTCACTTTTGATCAAAACATTTGTTAATTTGGGTTCATATTTCATAAATTATCTTTTTTTTTCATTTTAATTAATTTTTTTTTTCTCAATTATTAGGTATGAATTTTGTTTCGCTAAACCACAAAATATTTATAATGAAATCTGTGTAAATAAACCGAATTATTATATCTAAAACATATTCATAAAATAATAATAATTATCTTATAATGTATATTGTATTATTATGTATATAATAGATTCACTGCATTTTGCAACTTGACATATTATTTTAATTTAATCAAAAAATTATCTTCTGTTTTCGAGTTAAAAATACTGAATACAGACCATTTTGAATAATAATGTACCGATAAATGCGCTATGTCCCCTTAGGTTGTTTCTCTCCAACTAATCTACCGTTATTTGAGGACTATAATATTATATTCCGCCAGAAATGTATTATTACATAACATACACTTTTAACCGAAACGAAGCAAATATTTTCATTTTATACACTTAGCCATGTGCATCTCTCCGAATAAACATTTTACATGAGTAAAGCCTTTGAAATTCATATTTCAGAAACGTCTGACATGTCCAACCATTTTAAATTCTTAATACGTGAGTGAGTAAAAATAAAGGCCAATGACGTATTTTAAACTTTACAAATTATACGTACGTGCATTGTTTACTTACAGAATATATTAACTGTATCTATCATCGCAACTCCCTACGATATAATTTCTTCTTAAATTATATAACAAACAAGAATATATTATGTCATGCCATTCAAATCTATATAACCCACCGATCGTTAATACTCAACGTTACAACCGATATAAAATCATACATTAATTTTACAGCTATATTTATATTTATACATTATACATACATAAAGTGCTGGTGTAAGCGGTAGTTTAATTTTTTTTTTTTTTTATCATTTCAATCTTAAAAGTGTAGCTTTGTGAGGAATATTTTGTTGCAATTTGATTTACTGACGAAATTAACTTCAATAATGGTTACTGGTATACTAAGTATACCGATTTTGATTAACAAAGTTTTTTTTTGTTTTTGTTTTACCATACCGACATCATTATTCTTTGTCTTGAAATTACATTAACTGTTTTTTTTTAAATGCCAAGTGTTCTGATAAGGATTGAACAGATTCTGATGCACTAAACGTAATTGGAAAAAAACTGTAATAAATGATTGAGTGCACAAAAAAAGATTTTAAAAAAAAAAGTCGAAAAACAAATTAAAAACAATATATAAGTTATATAATACATATGATTCGAAAGCTCATATCCATATATTTATTCTTGGATAAATTTAACATAAAAATATTACTTATTTAGAAAAAATGTATTTCAGTCAGTTTTTGATTTGTGTGACAAATTTATACCATAATATTTTGTTATATGTTGTTATAATATAAGCTAGGTCGTACAAATTTAAATTGGCTTATAAAAATATTATTATATAATTATTCATGATATACTCGCTATACATTATATAGGTGAGGAATAGTTAATAAAAATATTTCATCTATACATAACATTGAAATAAATAAATAATGAACAATAAAACAGTACGTCAATGAAGTTTTATGTTTTTAACTGTCAATTGTCATTGAATTTTAAAACGATAGAAATGTGCACTTAAAACTTTTACATTTTAGTTTGATTCTAGTGTTGTTCAAGTATATGTTGAATGATCAACTTAAAAGTAAATGCAATATAATACACAGAAATGGACACATTTAAAAAATACAAATTCGTTGTTTTTTGTCTAAAAAAGAAAATATAACAGATGAAAATTCAAATATATCTCTTACTGTATGGCACATACCATTTTTAAAATTCAATTACCATACCAGTCAAGTGCATACGTATTAATATATCTAATAATTTTTAAACTTAAAATAATATTCAGCCACATTGTATGATGCCATTTATAGCACAATCATGACCGAAAGATGTAACAGATTTAAATTATTTGTTTTTCAACCACTATAATAAAATACAATATTAAACTAATTATTTATCAAAAATGTTAGTACTGTTGAAATATTAAAGACGCTCATTTTACGGTCCTGTTACGTTTGTGATTTATGGACTGTTTGGTATTTAATTTTTAATATTTCTTTAAACGAACTTCATTATGAACATTTACGAGCCAAACTAAATAAAAGTTATGAATATACAATGGTTAAAAATATTTGCATAACCACCGTTTTATTAAATCATTAAGTTCTGTTATACTTTGGCACTAAAATTTGACGTTCTGAAACTAGTTTTAAATAACCGAGTTTTAAGATTTATACTTTATAGTAGGTGGATAGAATATTAGTGACTTGTTAAAGTATTCTAAAACTATCGTTGTAACTACAAACATTAAATATCATAGATCTATATGTATGGAGTTATATCTTAAACAAAATTCATTAAAACAAAACTATTTTTAATTAATAACGTTATTGAATTAGGAAACTAGTTATTTTATTTATGAGAATAAATACTCAAATAAATTTAACTTAGTAAAAATGTATTAGGGACAAGTTTAATTTTGTATGGTACAAAAGAATATAATTCATTTATATTTAAACTATTTGTAGATTTTGTACATTATAATAGTTTTTACTTTAATTATAAACAATTATTTAAAATGTTCTACATAACTTTCATTGTTAAATAATGTTAATATTATAATTATTATGTTTGTAACCCAAATTTTCTGGGGATTCGTCCATATATTATTGTTATTATTATTATTATTTTCTTATCATTATTAATAGACTACTAATTATTCGTTTTAATGTAATAGATTTTTGTAATTTTTCAAGAATGATGAAATACTTTAATGTCAAATAATATCAAAATATCAAATACACACTTGAAGAATAAAAAATAATGTTATTGAAAAAAACTTCTATCTATGTATAACATACGCTACATACATAATATTTTTTCGTCAATAGAATGTGTTTACTTTGATTAATGGTAACAAACGGCAACATATCACTTTTAAGTTTATTCTAGTTGGTAATGCGTTTTAATCTTAACCCATTTTTTCAACGTTTCTTTGCAACAGCAAAGTAATGAAATGCCACATGAAACAGCTGATATACATCACGAAATTGTTGACGTATCGCGCCATCTGTACATAAATAAAACGAGCCGATAATTTAAATTAAACCGTCGCGTCTTGCGAACGGCTGAAGACGTCGAAAAATCTTACGAAACATATCCAAACGATGCTGCACCGTTACCTACAATGCGGGTATAACTCGTATTTCACTGTACGTCCCCCCCCAACACTTTTATATCTACACTAGAAATAAATAAATGCCATCACTACCGGTACGTTACAACAAAATCGACAAATGAATATATAAAAACAATGTACGATCATATTTCTCGACTACGGATATTATATTATTACTAGCTGCCCGAACTTCCTCCGGAAGAAATTATTTTTTTATAATTTAATTTAAAAACATTTGAATATTTTTTGGCTATACAAATAATATAATATAATTACATATTGTAGTTATTGCTATTGCTAATTTCCAAAAATTATTTATCCTACATTTTGAATTCAACCACTGGAGTGTTAAATTTTATTATTTTTATTATAGAATAGAGATAAGGTAGAAAACATTGTAACATTAAATTATTTGTTCAATGAATAATATTAAAATGCAAGTGCAAACAAATAAATAAATAATAATAATAACAATAACAA
The DNA here is from genome assembly GCF_003676215.2 of Rhopalosiphum maidis. Classification (NCBI taxonomy): domain Eukaryota; kingdom Metazoa; phylum Arthropoda; class Insecta; order Hemiptera; family Aphididae; genus Rhopalosiphum; species Rhopalosiphum maidis. The sequence goes on from NC_040879.1 coordinate 32,687,441, forward strand.
TAATAAATAAACATATAAATACATATATATAATAATTATTATTATTATATTATTATGAAGAAGTGATAAGGTCAGAGACGTTCAAAACCGGTTTCCTTCGTCTCCAAAATCAGGTTAGATTTATATATATATATAGATATATGTACAAATAAATTATTGTTCGTCAGAATAATATAATAATATGCGATCGTATTCACCCTAAAATGTTTCCATAATTACTACAATCCACTATATAATATATATATATATATATATACATAAATTGTCATCGTATATTATTATTATGACGGTATTGTGTAGCCATCTTTCCACCGAGCCAGAGTTGGTAAACGCAAACTGTACGTTATAAATATTAAATACGTTTAATCACATTATAACTGCATGATTATTTCTCAATGTTGCAAAAGTATTTAATTAATAGCGCTGAAAAACGTTAAATACAACTATACACTTATACTAGTTGATCTGAAAAAGTAATTATAAACAATAAAACACAGAGTGTAGCACTATAGTTTTCATATAAAAATATTTATATATTTATTTAAACTTCTATTAGGGGTATTGATGGAAAAATAAAGACCAAATATTATATTTTATAATGCATGACCTTTAATGTGAAAATAATTGTTGTATTATATGAATATGGATTATATATATATTTATATGATACGAACTATAAAAAAGGTTTTATTGTATGTAAGAACTGGTGATCTCGTAGTATTTTTTTTTCACTTATAAAAAATAAATCCTAACAAGTATAAAAATATTTTTGCTTTAGGCAAACCGAGTTTTGGTCATTTTATTTTGTCACCACTTATTAATTCACAAATAACACAAGACAATGTTCAAAATCTGTATTATACTCTGATGTGTCCTTATTGTGAAAAATATAATTTCGTATTGAAATGTTGTGTATATTAAAACGTAATTATATGTGAATGTATATGGTACGTATTTTATAGTGTGCAGTGTCTACAATTGCTATAAGTCCAAAGTCTGACTATTGTTAATATTAATAGATAATAAGAAATTCAGGATTTAAAGTTAGTCTATATTAATACGATAATTCAAATAACGTTTGGCGATAAATGCAACATAGAAAACAGACCAGTTAACAAGACAAAAAGTAATACCATTGTTTATTTTTGATGCCGTAAGGGTCGGGAAACTTTAAGTTATTATATATTAACATTCATTCCTAGGGGAACCGTCTTTCCAAGCGATTTTAACGGTAATACTATTATAATAGCTATACTATCACTACTAATGTGTAACCCAAATATAGCATTATTATGTCACGCTGTTGTTCGCCGCTGTTAGGTTTTGCAGGATTTAAAGAATGCGGATCGCACTATACCCTAAACGCTCCGAAATACTGCACTGCGTGCAGACACTTGACACCCCCGACGCTCGTTACACACACAACCCACACACACAAACATTCCTTATTGTTTTGTACTGTAATAATAAATTATTTCACCTCATTTTTTTTTCTTTATTTACTCGATCTCTTACAATCTTCCCACTGCATTAACATCGATACGTTAAAAACGGTTAAATGTACAAATGTCCAATATAAAAATATAATATTATTATTATATATGTAATAGACAGCATTAAATTTGGTCGAGTAGTATGAAAATAGCATTCACGCATCGTAACCAAAATCAAAATGCTGGTTATAGTGGCGAATTCAGCGAGCGTGTAGCATAAATGCGAGTCATTTTACTCCACTGACCCTCGAAGCACGAAATGATTTTTTTTAATTTACAAACCAGACCAATCCGGGATTTTGAATACTGAAAAAAATACGAATAAAATGCGCACATACTAAAACATTCGTAGCACGTCAACCTTCCATATTATCATTTATTCAGTATTATATAACTATTTAAATATTAAACTTGCATTATTATATCAAACATCGCATACATGTTTTGAATACAATTATTGGTTAATAAATCACAGCAGATTTCAATGTACAATACTTCCAAAAATTTTTAATTGTTGACGTGTAACGATTGAATTTAACACCCAAACGAGAGACATAAACTGACTAAACTTTGAAAAAATCCGAAATTTATCGAAAACTTTATTTTTTTAAATTAAACACTCCTAACACCAATGGCATATTATGTAAGCTTGATTATCTATTAAAACTTAACAGTGTATAGCAGTTATGGCATATCTCATCTTTATGAGTTATTAATTGAAAAAAATAAGTTTTGGACAGCCTGGATTTTAATAAAGGTTTTTGTTATTCTAAGAAAAAAAACTGAGTGAGTTGAACCTCAAAAAACTGCCGGGCCTTATTGAGTTGTGATTTTCTATGTCAATCCCGAATCCTGATACTGAGTGATTTAAATTATTCAATATTTTTTGTCAAAAAATCTTCTACGTAAAATTAATTGAGACAGTAAGTTTTAAATTGTTAATGATATTTGTAGAACAATAATATTCTGTACATTTTTTGTACAACACGTTTTATTCGCTGATTCGTGAATATGACAATTTAGTCAGTCTCTGCAAGTAATTTGAAGCCTACACATCAATCGCATTAACAATTAATAAAGTAAAATAATATGCACTCCGAAGAGTGCAGTAATAAATACCTGCACGAGAGACAAATCGAGTAAACAATTATCGTACATAATTTGCGCGTCAGCATAGACAACTTTGGAACTAAAAAGATTAAATTTATCTAAAAGCGAAAGTTTATTACCAACTTTCAGTTTGACAATTATCATATTCAATTTTAAAATACTATTCAGATATTTCTGTTTGAAAATAAAATAAGTATAGCGTAAACGGCGAGATAATACAATTAAATGTGTACGATGGACCCATGGTATTTTTTATTTAATTATAAAAGTTATTTAAAAATTAATTGAATAATTAGTAAATTTATTTTCAATTATTTGAGTTTAATATTATAATATGAGAAGTATGTCAAAATTATTGAATAGGATAGTTTTAACATATTTTATGTTTTCAGTTCTTTTAACGTATGATTATGTACAAACGGTATGTATTTTTCAATATTTTCATATTCTTCTGTTGCTTTATATTATGTTAATGATTATGTTAATGCACAAACGATGACCGCGCCGAATACGTCACGAATCACGATAATAAGCTATCATAATAAAAATTAAATTATCACGATTAAAATTCGTACTCGTATACGTCACTTAGATACTTATGTAGTTATGTCCAGAGCCTTAGAGTCTGTAAATATATAAACAATAATGCACAAAAACTGTAAACATTTGATGGAATCGAGATTTAATTGAACGTGTCGACAGGAAATTATTTCGTTTTTATCTCCGTGAACGTAAATACCATTATGTAAATTCTTAATATCGCGTTAGGGAAATAAAAAAACTGTCGGTCGCGTGGCGGTGGGACGGTTGAGCTGGTGGAGCTAAGGTAGTTAATGAGTATATTATTATTATTACAATGCTGAGGCCATATCTTCGAGCATCGCAAACCTATAACGTCACCGCGTTCTATACATAATAATAATAATAATATCACAATAATAATCTCCGTACACGATCATTGACATTAAAATTTAAAGAGGAAAATAAAAAAGTCACATTTAAAATTGTTAAAAAGATCTCACGGCCAATATTTGGATGGCAATGGCATTGTGATTTAAATACTTGACGGCGTTACCCCAATATTAATCAGATACCACACACGGACCGGAGATGACCGGCGAAAAATACATTATTTTCATAATCATTACATTGCAATATTATTATATGACGACCACGGGTTGTGCGTTTCCTAAAACATCGTTCGCGGACGGCGAGGAGGTAATAACCCGTTCGGCCGTGGATCGCAGTGACATTTTAATTTATAGCCACGCGAGTTATCTCCATTTGCCAGACGGCTACCGCTTTTTTTCCGTCCCATTTTTTTCCACCTTGCGAAGTGTTCGACTGCGTTCGCGCACTCAGAATAAAACCGCGAGACGGTGCGAAATTATTATTGTTATTTATTTTTTATCTTACGTCTGACGAAACAATCTGTATACCTATAGCAGACCGGTCGTAATTGCTAAATAATAATAATGTGTAACAGACATGGAGTGTTCGATAACCAGTTGGTGAATCTTACTTACGTTTAGGTGTACTATATTATATTACTCACACAAAAAAAATTGACTACTTACCGACAAATGCTTAAAAAAAAATGAACGTTTCCAATATATCATTGACTTTGAGATTAGGCAGTCCTATACAATTTTAATACTACTTATAGTTTTTCCTAACACCGATTCACATTGGATTTCCATGTGATAATATTGTTTATTATTACTATTTTACCATAGATGATATATATAAAATTAAATTAAAGAAAACTGCTAGTTCAGCTGCATCGATTTTTAAACGGAAATAAATTCACATACTGCATACATGTGTATCTCACATTAGTTGGAAAATATTTAGAAATTATTACATTATTGGTATTACCACTTATTTATTATGTCCAAACAGTAAGCTTTCGTGTAATAAGTTTTATAATATTTCTCGAAAAAAAAATTCAAGGCTAATCTGATTTTCACTGTTTGTGGCCCTAGTTAGGAGAAAATTTATTAATAAATTAATTATTTTAGCTTTAAACGTTTTGACCAAATGCCAAATACCATATTCACAAAAAAAAAAATCATATTTTTTCATATAAATAATAACAATTGAATAAATGTAAAGAGCGTGTGTTAAAAACCCTACTCATCTATATGCTTTAATCCCGCCACCGTGTTACTGTGATACATATGTTATTGTTAAATCTTTGAATATTGAAAATTTGCAATCAAAAAATGAATTGGAAACTTCAATGGAACATCTTGGAAAATCACATTTTATTAAGTAGACCTTAAAAAGTGAGAGCTTAGATGTTTAGTACGCTTGGACGAGTAATGTTATCACCTCTTAGAAAATGACGATGTGTTTTTGGCAAGTTTTATAAAATGCGTTTAGGCAATTGGCGAGTTCCGTAAACTTAATATTTTTTGGCCATGAACAGTTTTTTACGACCAGAAAAAAATGGATGACATGTACATAGATACAATTTTCAAACATATTTTATTATACGCCTGAACCAAGTATATACTTACAATATGAATACCAACGGCAGTATTCTAACTATTAGTATAGTCCTTAAATTCGTTAACTTAACGCAAATAAAACGAGTTATAGTACCATCAGTTATTTTTTTGCTCGTATGCTTTTCTTTATCAATTCAATAAATTATAGTAAATTATTGACTATCTACTTAATGTGTTTGTTATGATAGATTTATTATTGTACACAATCTACAATGTAATAACACAATCTCAATTTAAAATCATAACACGACAAAAATGCAAAGGTTTGCAATGTTATGTTTTGATAATATTATAATGTAAATACACCTACTAGCTGTTAAGTTAAGTTACGGGATTTCGCACTGCGCCATTGTAGTTAATTTTGATTACATGATGGGCTAATAACTTTATAATAATAACAATCAGAACATACGAGTATTACTATTTTTTTTTTCAGCAAAAAATATACAAAATATAAATTTGACGCTTAAGGACACAATACATATATGAGATTCGTGTAAGCAACATAATATATTGAACATGAATAATTAAATATATATAAGCATTTATGAGTATGGAAAAACATGAATCAGGTAATTTATAAGATTTAAAGACTAGAACTTAATAGTATAAAATATAAATTATATTGAAAACTTATTCTTGATATATGACAGACATTAAATATAGATACCGTGATATTTAAAATTCATAATAGTTTTTAAGTAAATATCCGGAAACTACTTCATTGATAGACTCATCACTGTTTATTTATTTTTTTTTTGTATTAATTAATTTTATATATAAAATCTATGTAATATCACTTGGTGTAAAGTATTTTACTAGACAAAAAAACAGTAGTAGGAAGGAAATTAATATAATCATCAACAACAGTTATATTACCTGAAAAGATTACATCATGCATAGATGATTTTTAAATAATAACATTTTTCTTTATTAGATTCAGAGATGATAACATATTTTACTATCAGATTTTAAAAATCGAAAATTTGGTGTTTTGTATTCACAGTTTTTTTTTTTGTTAAGGGCCGTAATCTTTTGAAGATAATTTTATAAAAATACTTTTTGAGAGTCATGGCTTTGTGTTTAGTTATCAAGGTAGGGTAATTTATAACATATTTGTTTTTGCAATGGAAGACGAGTACGTTGATATTTCAATGTACGTATTTTACTAAACAATAGGAGATTTAGATGAAGAGAGAGATGATGTTGAAGCAATAATATTGTAAAATTGTTTACACAATATGTTATTAAATAGTCATTTGATTTTAATAAAGTATTTTATTTAATTTGCTGTCTTCCTAGATTATGGAATGTATACATTTCCGTGCTATAAATAAATAATTAAGGTGTTTTACATGTAAAGGAATGAAAGAGGACTTTGATTTTTAAAAATTGAAAAATTTTTCAGCATTTAGTCAAATAAGGTTATTATTATTTTATATTTTATATTATTATTATATTACTATAAATAGTATAAGGAACATAATATTCCGAACATTTCAAATAAATACATATAGAATCTCTTGGTTTTTACAGGATTACGTCAGCTAAAAATTTGGGTATGGTGGACTTTAAATCGGTTTATGGGTACCAAACTACGTACAAAAAATCCTTAAAGATTATTTACACAATATCTCAAAGAAAGAAATTTAGCATTTAAGTCAAAACCAATTATAAAATGTGTTGAAATTAGATTTATCTAGACACATCAACGTCAGCCAAAGATACGTAGTATAATTCTTACGCAATCATGCTGAATTCTTGATAACAAATATTATTTTAATATTATTCTTAATATTATATTATTAAGAAAATTTACTTGTAGTATATAATGATGTTTATAAAAACACAATAATAAATAACTAAAGTATAATAGGTATAATATTATGGTAGTTGAAATTAAAATTTAATTTTAAGTAATTATGACATAAAATATATAGCGTAGTTTTTAAATGATACAACAATAGCAAAAAATACTCGTGTTGTATGACTTGAGCTAAGTATATTATATTATTGAAATCACATAAAGCTTAAAATAATGTACCATTGCATATCTGTAGGATTTGATTGAAGTAGACTTCTACTAAATGTATATATTATTATCTCATATAGTAACTATTAATGTGATGTAACTAAACGTTCCATGTTTGTATCAATAATATAAAATTATATATTAGAACGAATACCCAAATCATTGATATAAAAATAACAATATTTTAATACATATAAATTTAGTTTAAATATTATCATACAATTGTATACCTATCATTATGTTAAAGCAAAAATTTATTTTATTAATGTTAATTTTATTAGAACATAAAACAATAATTTTGATTTCCAAATTACCTATATAATCAGTTTACTACCTATATCATTTGAAAAATCTGCACAGTATTTATATAATAAGAAAAAAAATTACATATATATATATATACATAAGACTGCTATCGTTCATTTTATAATATGAGTCTTGGAATTTAAGTATAAAAATCGTTGAATATTTAATAATATCGTATTATTTTTGTCTAAATTAATTTAAGTAGGGACCGCTCGTTATCTCAATGCAGAAAAAAAAAACCACATAAATATATTTTTTTTTATAAATGGTTAATTGTATTATCATGGGCATGAGGATATAGAACGTTTTTTAAAGTCAAAATTATGCTTAATTATAAATGGTGTGAAGGTATAAAATAATTAAAACTTGCAGCAATTTTAAGCGAAAAGTCATGCGAAAAAATCACCAGGACTCTATTCAACGCAATAATATATGGTACAATATTCTTCTTGTGATAACATGAGAAAAAGCTCTGCTGATACGAAATTTGCAAAACACACTTAAGCGATTATAAACTATGTGCGGGACGCTTTGTATAATAATCATTATTAATGTAATAAATAAAATAATATATCATTTAGTAGCACGTCAGAGATCCGATTCACTCAAGTCAACCACTTACATTTTTTTAGTTAATATATCACCACCAGAGATGTGGAATTTAGTAGTAAATACATAAATCGATACAAAAAATTATCAAATAAATTACAATAAATATTTAATTTCTTATATTTTCAAAAACTATATTAAATATCGTGTGTATATAATATTTATTGTATTCATGTTTATTGTACAAGGAACGTTTAACGAATCGAATAAATCAATTAATAATACAATAGTGAGTACTAAATGTAAAAGTTAATATGCTAGTAAACAATTTGAAATATAAGTGGGTCACTATGTAGGCATTAATAACAGCCAAAATAATGTAGAAGGTAAAATAAACATAGAAAAATGTGCCTAAATAGACTAGTTATTAGTTATTATTATCCAGGCATATAGGTAACCGCGTAAGCGTGCGTTTGAACAAGCCGTTAAAAGTTCAATATACATTCAATTTACAATTCATTAGACATTTACAGGCCACATTCAGTTAAATTTTAGGGGAAGGTCTTATGTATTTTTATATTTTTGATACAGCTTACTTTGAAATAAATAAAGAAATTTGCATATCCACCGAGATTAAACCATTATAATTTATTTAAATATTTGTAGTTCCTTGATCATAAATCATATTATAATAAGTAAAAAAATATAATAATATCAAGAATTTGCTATAAATATCGCATGCGCGAGTGGTGGCTGAATGTGTGGAAAAAATATTTCGTGGTTGTCAATGATCATTTATTGACACATTTAAATAATTAAATGTTCAAGTTGTATAGTTGAATATAAAAAAAACCGAATAATGTCATAGTTTGTTTTTTAGCTTTATACTTATGTTTTATGTAATGAAACACTATAAGAATCATTTAGTTACCAAGAGGACATTGAATTTCTTAATCGAGATTTTGCTCTTTAGTAGAACGTCATTAGTGTTGTAGATACGATATATATATACATACTATTATATCGTGTATAATGTTACCTACATTAAGCGTGATGCGCTGAAAAAAAAGCTAACGAGGAGGGATGGTGTATATAATTTTGTGGACCAAGTTGGGATGCGCTATAATCTTATTAATATACCACACTAATATATACGTTTAGTTCGATAATATCTAAAACATAAGTACATATTATCTATCTAAAAACATTCTGGAAAAATCCGGAAATAAAACTGTGCGAGGATAAAACGGCTATAGGAGTTCTCATTTGCGTTTTCTGTACAAACTTCTCAATAATTCCCTCTCCTTCTCTTCTTTGAATAACGACCATAAAGTACATAAAAAATGCGTGCTTTGGTAAATTTTTTCACCAGTCAAAACCTCACTCGCTGACCTGACGGAAATGAAAATATGCGTGCGAAAGACGAGCACGAGTACCTGCAGCGAGTGGGGACAAGCGTAATAACACGAAGCTTATATTTTTATTATTATTATTATGACAATCGGACACCGTTATGCATTTGACAGATGCGGTGGTAGAGTGGAGGGAAGGCGTGAAAAGAAAGGTGGCCTAGGATAAATTGCAAAAATCCTTCCCATTCATATGAAAATATATACGAAAGCTGCAGCGAGAGACGAACGAGCAATATCATAAAAGCTCGGCGGTCTATATGCATATATATACGTTTATATGCACATACTAGGAGGTATGCGAGAGTATAACACATTATATACTTTATGTTCGCGTGGAACTCGAGTGAAAGAGTGGACAAAAAATAGTCGTTACTTATTTTCTTACGTGTGAAAAAATAAAAAAGTATTACACAATCATATATTATATTTTCATAAACATAGTGCGACCGTTGTCGTCGTTATGTGTATATAATATTATATATAAAGTGAATTACCAAGCATTTTCACCCCCTATTTTGCTTCAACAATTCAGTTATTACGATTTTGATTTTTTTAGTTTTAAAAACTATTTAAGGAATACCATCTATACTTTCAAATTTTTGAGATATTTTTACCAAGGATTGACTTGTGTAGATACCAACTTCCTTTTTCAAACTACAACCCCACTTCAATTGTAAATAATTTAGTGGCTAATTTTGATATTTTAAAATCAAGATCTCTTTTAGAGGACGGACCATCAACACCACCTGCTATGAATGTGAAATATTATGTTATAACATTTAATAGACCCAATCTTCAGAATAAGCCGTTTAACTGTCAAAGATGATTAGAAAACTATAATATTATTTTTATTTAGGTAAGTATTCATTGATCAAATTCGTAAAAAGTAAATTAAAAGATCGGGCTATGAAAATCATAAATTAAATATGTATAACATTACCGTAAGATTTGTTCAAATATTTTGGTCCTAATTATAAAATTACAATAGATAAATTGGAGCTATAATTTGTTATTACGCAAAAAATAAGAAAACACATAGAAATTATCTCTTATATCTAAAATTATATTATGCATTCAGTTTGATGCGTAAGTTATACATTTCATTATTTTATAGAATGAGATGATTTATTATAATATCATATGTATCTTATAAAAACAAAACCTGTATTTTATGAATGTATGTTCGTTAAAATTCTCATATTCAGAAAACTTAATTTTGAATATCATTAAATAATTGAGAGAGCAATAAATTTAATGATGTTTTAAGCTTACAGTGGTAATATACAAAAGACAATGTCAAATTGTATTCCTGGTACATCAAGTTAACAGCCTCTAATGTTCTCAGATATTTTACATATTGCTATTATTAATTATTGTAGCAGATATAAAAGGTACCTATATAAAATGTGAAATTTGAAAGCCTAAATTCAGATTATTAATAACATAATAAACCTAAACATACGATAGTACACAACAACTGGCTCATAATACATTAATATACTATATTGGTCAACTTAGCTGTCAAAGTTAAGTTTTAAAATATAATTTTGAATACTAGTAGACATAAATTTTATCAAAGTAACAGTTACAAAACCTTTAGACAAAAAATATTTTGTTAATTTAACTATAAATTATATAATACTATTTACATACATTATACATATAATTATTACGGGATAGCTTTTCAAATATTAATTTACCTACTACTTAATTTAAAAATACTGTATATGTATATGAGAACTAATATTAAATAAAATAAAACCAAAGGTTACGGTAAAAAAATGGGAAAACGTTTATTAAAATTCGTAGAGAAAGCTCGACTGGCGTAAAAATCCAACAGTGAGAAAATTAACATAGAACACAAATGTATTATACGGGGCTTAGGTCGCCTCGCAATAAAAATGTAAATAATAATATATATGTACATACATACGAACCTCATAAGGGCCGTCGGTCTTGTGGACACAATCGGACAATTACCAACAAAATAATTATTTATATATATATATATATATTTAAAATCTTTTTATTTTAAATAATAACAATGCCGATCAAGGTGCACACGTAAACACTAAAATATATATTACCCGAATGCAACAAATATTGGCATTACCGTTAAGGTTTGTACACGAAATTTTAGTTGGAATTAGATAGAGTAAAGATAAAATCCCGTAATGGAAAAGTGATTAAAATCAATAGTATTATTTACCTATCCAACGTCAATAATATAATTTACCAATAATATACTGCGTGTCTGATATATTATAATATAAATAATATTATTCATTGAATAGATATTCTACGAACAATATTCGATAGTAGTGGTAGTTAAAGCCAAAGGCTTACGGTGCATAGGTTAGAATTACACTAAAACCATCGAATGTGAAAAGTTATCTTTTCGACTGAATATTGTAGCCAAAATTGACCTACCTGAGGCTGATTAAGCGGGACTTTTTCCAGAACACGCCACTCGTAATTATTACCAAACAACCAAACAACGTACCTGAAACAAATCCATGTAGAAACGTCCGGTTAAAAAAAATTCAATGAAACGATTTAATTTAAAATAACAGTGTATACATAAAAATTTTTCACTAGGACAGCATGTGCATAAAACATAATATTCGTAATTATTTTACGTCAACCGTAAGTAGTCAATAATATAGTTTAGTTAAGTACATGACTATCATAATTCATAATATTATGCTTCGATCAGATACCAAACTTTGATTCGTTAATTTTATATTGTTAAAAAAAAAAATCTATTACCACTTATGCGTGTATAATAATGTAATGTATAATTCATTGTGTATAACAACACATAGTGCACTATTACTATTTCGTATATATCTGGAGATTCAGTTTAAATGTAAAGGTAAGCTTCATAATTTTACCTAGGCGAACAAATCCACATATCCAAACATACAAATTTTAAATATTTTGTTTCTTTTATTATTTATATTATAAAATTATTAACTTTTGTGCAATATCACGAGTCATAAATTAACAGTTAAGTAATATTATAATAACAAAACGTATTTCTAAAACAGCAAAAGATTAAAACTGAGATATATTTTGTTTCTCGGGAACAAAATGAGTCAGATCAAAGACAATAGCTATACTGCTATAGTCACCAAAAATATAAAATTATTAATACATTTACAATACAATTTTTTTTATTAATGATTTTGAAATAACAACAAATCATTCAAATTTTACAGTGTATAAAAAATTGTAGACATTTTATGGAAGGTTTGAAAATTATTCCATGAAGTTAATCAGTAATCTTACATTTATTTCGTCCTATACGGTACATAATACATATAAACGACGTGTACGTCAATATTAATATTATATTGTATTAACTAATCAGTGGCGTTAAGTAAGATACGTAGTTTGTACATTTATGTCAAAAACCATGATAGGTGGTTAAAAATCGTGTATATTCAGCTCATGATTTTATTATTTTCGGCAAGAATATTTTACCAGCAATTTGTAATCTTATTCAATTTACAGAACATTAAAGTTTACGAAGTTTACAGTAATATTTTAGACGTATAACGAATGCACTACAACGATCACATGGCAGACGTCATAAAAAGATACAAACTTATGCATAACATATTAATATTACTAAAACTAAAACTAAAATATATACAAAAATACTAAATTCGAGAAGAAAAAACCTTTCAATATTGGTGATTTTTTATGGAGAAAACACCCTAATAAACATAGTCTATTGGGTATACCCAAGTTTACTAATAATACTTTTTCATTTTATTGTTGAATTTTTGATTGTAGGCTGGAGGCAATGATGAATTTAATAATGCAAAATGAGGGTCTTCTTTGATATTAGGTGACTGTATGTCCGATTTTAAATCTTATTAAAATCACTTCGTTTTCTTGGTATTTAAATGTTTATTTATAAATTATGTTATTTTTAATTATTATATTTAATCTCACTTAAATATACTATTTTAAATTTTGCATTCGTAATAATATTGTACTTGTTATAATTTCTCTGTATTTTTATGTTCTACTGTTATACAATTTTCGAATGTTGGTCCTCTGTCTGTAAATAAATGATGACCTATCGAAATTTAACATCGCAGATTGTCTGAATGAGTGAAATTTCGATGCGCATTATTATGGTCACATTAAAGAGGGTGAAGGATAATTGAAATAACTTAACGTTCGCACAATGTACCAAGCAAAAAAAATAAAGTATTCCACCAGTTTTATTTATTATTTTTGCGTTAAGAATCGTTGTTGTAATCGTAGCATAAAATATACAGTGGTATTAAATGTGTGTTACTAAATACGAAATATATGAATAGCTTGTACACATTCAAAACAAAAATACAATAAAAATAAAACTTAAGTATTATTATCATCCAGCCAGTACGATGCGTCAAGGATTTATTGTATAAAACTAATAACACTATAACCGTCGACGCATTTTACATCGTTTAAGTATATGAACAATTTATAATATTTCAGTTAGGTACAGATGATAATAATAATATAAAGCTATCATATAATATTCATTTTTCACTTTCTCGTAAAACCTTTTATAATTTTTCGCAGTAACATTATTACTATAGCGATAAAAACTTAATGCACCTATATATAATAGGTAGGTACTGTATTCCCGTTAAACTGCATGCCGGCTGGACGACATTTTTCAATGTCTCGCCGTAAAACGTCGTATTATAATATTAGCACATGATTTCAACAACGGTGCCATAATGAATAAATTAATAAAATATGATAATTCTTTATTCACCATAAAAAAAACTGAATTCTATAATATTAGATGCAATTTATAAAAAGGCACAGGCAACAGCATTTTAACAATATTTTAATACCTCAAAAGGTTGTCGTTAGCCTAGGTCTGCGAGCAATACAGCGAATTCATAGCTATTATTATATGTGTATGTAAGATCGCACTTACATACTAGAAAAAAATTCTAATAATAGTTTATAACTAGAAAATTATTTTATATTTATACGTACTTAATCATATGTAATCTAACTACTTAACTATCTACTTCATACAACTACAACTAAACTTATTTTAAAATTATTTCAGCTTAATATTTAGGATAGATAAAAAAATCAATTAATACATAATATTATATATATATATATTTATTTAGTAAATATATTTTACTAGAAAATAAATTCAACAAATAAATCTGTAATAGAACTTAATTAAAAAAATATATACTTGTATGCGATATTATTATTTTTCATTATAATACGCAAATAAAGAGAACGATTAGTAACAACCACTAAGACCATCGACCTCTCATCGAGATGACACTTAACGTAATATTATAATAGTTTGACTCAGCATAATTATTTTTTATGATTTTATGTAAGGCACAACAAATATTATCTAAGAATAATATCTACGAAGAATATACATTTATATTTTAATCTGTGTAAAAAACGTTCACTTCGCTACAATTACACGATAATAAGATATCAAATGATTCAACATTTAGGTTCAAGAACAAACGGAATTGATAATACAATAACATTTTTGTTGGATCCTTTCCTAAGTCTGTGGTAATTACATTTAACATTAATGATCTGCACGGTACTTAGTTAGGTCTCCGGCAGTGACCATTTGGCACGCTGTCAACGATTAATTTCTTCGTTACCACTATTTTAAATGATGTATATATAATATCTATATATATATAAACATATAAATATCTAGTATTTCTATTTTTCTATTGAGACAATGAAATCGCATATAATGAAAGAAGTCTATGCTTATTATAGATAAAGTAATATATGTTTCCGTAAATTTAATCGTTCAGAAATAATTACAGATACTAAATGTCCGTATCCAGCATCATAAAAAAGTACATTTTGATAAACAATAAATATAATAGAGCAAAAATCGTCTTGTTACATTGAAAAGAAAAGACTAATCCATTATAGATTGTACACAACTGTAACACAATGTAATTATAAAATAATAAGTTTCATCAAAAGTAACTTTAAATGGGTTTAATTTAAAATTTAATATGCGTAAATTTGTGTTTATATAAATATTTTATGTTAACCCATTTTAAATGTAAAATAATACAACAGTATAGAAAAACAATAATTATGCGTTAATCTTGAATGCATGTAATATTTCGTCGTTTATTAATTATTAAGATTCCAAAACAAAACATGTTACTAATAATTTTTGTTTAAATCGGTAAAAATTCAGACTTCTTTAAACTAATTTTATGCTTGTATTGAAGGTGGCGAGTTTTATAATAATAAATATAAACATTTAATTAATACTATTAAGTATAATATACATATTTAGAAAAACACTAAAAAACAAATAAAAGCACAAGTGAAAGAATGAATTAAATACAATATAATAGAAAAATGTAGGAACATTAATCTTTCTTATCGTATAATATGATTGCCTAATAATAATAACAGCGTGTTATTAAATATATGAGTTTGATATATTATATAATATGTGTACACTGTACATATAATCGGTCACATTAATCAACAATAACGTCTCAATCGCAAGACATTTCGACTTGTACAAAACGATATTGAACTACCCGCTGTGATACTAAACGATTTTTGTTTAAACAGAACTACGGGGACAATAATCAGCCGGGAAGTTTCCGGACGCGTTAAGCCATTAACCGACATGGTGGTAATAGTTGACATAATAGCTGTAATAATTAACACGATTAATTTTAATAGGTATGGAACATTTTATGTATTCCCCCATTGGTCAATAATATAGAATTGATAAATACTTGTATTACATAATAATATTATATTTTATACATTATTGTTAACCCATTAAACTTTTTTTAATATGATCACATTTCATGTGACGTTTTCAAGATTTAAAAACTAAAATTAAATTTGATGATAGATCAATAATTTGTTTATTTAAACTTGCGCAAATAAAAATAAAATACAATAAAACAACTTGATCCTACAGCAGAATAGACAATTTTTAAAATTTGATATGCACTCCAACATCGAACTATGTATCTGTGAGGTAGAAATTCACTATGTTGGTCCTGATAAAATTAAGTTTGCAGACCCGGTACTTTGCAAAGATACATTGAAGACAGAAATAACGTATAAATGTACTATGAAAGACGATCGCGATTTGGACGATTTTTTTAAAGAACAAAATTATCCGTATTGCACCCAAGTACCACTATACAGCGATATAGAATGCGGCCCGTCAGCGGTTGATTTGAAAAACACACAAACCACAAATACAAACACACATATATTGTATTATAATTTATGTTAGTAGTATGAAAATAATAATAATAATAATAATAATAACAATGTCGATAGAAATGAACGCGCCGGACGGACGACGGCGGTCGTGCTAAATCGAAAGGGGGTGGGCAACTATATAAAAAAAAAAAAAACGTTCAGAGAAAAGAGTAAGCGAGGGAAATTCTATATGGAATAGAAAGAATTGTCACCGACTGCACATAAACACACACGCAAATGTGTATAGGACGATTGAAATAACGAATTGAAATAACCGACTAGTGCGCAGGCGCGTTTTTTCTTTTCTTTTCTTTCTTTTTTTATTATTTTTTTTTTTTTGCCACGCATCTAAACACGTATTTGAAACATTTTCCGCCCGAATGGACGACCACATAAATCGAAGAAAATAATTTGACATATTTTCGATAACTTCGCCCCGCCACCGCGCCGACAGTGTGATTTGAAGTCAGCTTTTTTTTTATACTCGTTCGCATTCTCATTCTCTCTTCTGCGCACTACAACGCACCGCTCGCATACCATCCACCCTAACCCTTCTCTTGCGTTCTTGCGTATACTTGTATACGTGTTTGTCATAATATATAGAGAGTCTTTTTCTTCACCGATATACACATGAACATCATAGACTGTACGCGCGTAAAACTCTACAACTTTTTAATCCTACTAATAACTTACGACACATACGCCGAAAATGCCACCACTGCCGCCTATTGAATTTATTGTTATTGTTCGGGACGTCCATCAAAAAAGTTTTCACTCTAGTACCGACAAAATACAAGACTCACGGGTGCGTCAGGAAACTCGACGAAACTAAATATTTACCGACTGTTGTTAGTGGGGTGTGTGTTGGGAACGGGGTAGTATAGCAAAAGTCGGAATATTTATGACCAACAAAGGAGTAAAAACGACACCGGCATAGAATACACTATCTTCACGTGATGATATGATCGTTTCACGTGTGCGAACACGTGTCGTATTCGTGTAATATACCCATGACGCTACGCTGGAAAACTTACCTGCAGAACGATCATAGAGAGGGGCTATACCGTGACAACAAACAGCGCAACAGGACATGTGCTACTATTTGTCGTTTTCATTTTTAAATATCAGTACCTCCAACCTCGCCAACAACTATATACTATTATAATATTTTGTTACTACAAATCGAAAATAACATTTAACATAATGATAATATGTTAAATCATATGTATTATAAATTTATAACTATGAAACATACAGGATTTATATTAATTGTCGTATACAATGTGCATCGAGTGTATATACAATCTTATTAAAAGGGTTTTAAAAAACTCACGGTTTATAACGGGACTAATGGTCTCATAGATCAAATTTTAATTGCACCATCATGCATGGTATATACACTTTAAATACTTTCAAACTATAATATATTTTGCAGTTTTCATAATATACTCTTAGTGAATTAATAAGAAATTTATTCATCAAAAATTTGAAATTCAAATTATTGATGATAACGACAATAAACTATTATATTTTGAAAGCGAAAATATTTCTAAAAAATCTCTACAAATTTTACAAAAATATTGAACTCATAAAGCTTTTTTTTCCACGTGTTTAATATATGTATCCCATTATTAAATAATATAACACGGGACAATTCGATTAAAATAACACAAGATATTTCAAAATTGACTCATTCTTAATGTTTTTTTAATATTATATTATGTGCGTACTTTAAGTTCCGTGTAAAGTAACAATAATCTTCTGTATAGAATATAATATAATAATAGTCTATTCATAGATAGACATCGATCAATCTAATTTGTATAAACTATAGACTTGGTGACGATTCTAAATTATATTTTCCATCCGCACGAAAAACCACCCGCGCGTATAATAGGATATCGATTATCGATGACATCAAGAAAAAGAGCGCATCACTCTAAAGTAGTGTTTGTTTTCTGAAAGACCTTCGCCCCAATCCCACTCTTCAGAGATTTGACCTTTGCTGATGGCCTGCCACAATTCCGTAAAAGTGCTATCTTTTTTCTCACATGCGAACTACAATTAATTTGATTACACCACCACCGTATCAATAAGACAGCGATGTATGTTTTTTGACACACAAAATTGAGGTGAGCTCGAATTATCCCACCACACAATAATAGTTTATCTGAGATTATTCTATAGAATGAATATCCATAAGTATCGTCATAATATGTTCACACCGCATCACTGGGCGTGTGATAAAAAAAAATATACATAAACACACAAATTAAATCAGAATATGTCGTTAATGTATACATAATAAAAAAAATCTAGAAAATATTGCACTTCCTATAGTGTTATTAAATAGGTATGATTGTAAGAAATCAATTATTTATGTTTATCTTATTATACTGTACGATTATAATAAGAATAATACATTTTAACCGTCCTCAGCCATTAATAGTATTAATAATATTACTATCATTGAAACTATCATGAATTGTTCTATTTTCAAAAACAGTTATTATCCTTTTTTTCTTTTTAACTTAAACCTAACGTTAATGTAAATTATAAGAAGTACTTGAAATTGTCCTAACCAATAGTCGGTCTTTATAAACAATTTTTACTTTTTACAGTGCACTATAATTTATTTTAAAAACCTAATTTCAAAATCAGAATCAAGCCGCATATTATGTATAAAAATGGGATGATGGGTGCAGTAATGCTTCAATCGCCATAAATGTAAAAAAAAAAACTTAACATACGACCAAAAAAAAAAAAATAATTTTTTATCAAAATATTTTTTATTTACTAAAAGTTATTTTAACGCACTTAAATAGTACCAACATACAAAATACATTTGTTTATTATAATATATTCATTCTTTTTTTTTATCTCTGATAATAATTTAACATCGTTGAACATTAAGCATTTTCATTATAATACATTGTATAGAGTACTCAATTATTACAATATATTATCGATTGAATTTCAACACGACAATATGACATTATGATAATATTAATAAATCGAAACGCATAGATTTTGAAATAATGAACAACATAATTTCCGTTAAAAAGAACCATTTCATTTTCCGTCAGTGCCCTTTTTAAATTATATATGAAAATAACCTTATTACTATTATATGAAGTGTATGATTTCACAGATGTAAAAATTCGGTGTATTATTCATCTCAATCATCGATCATAATTTATTGTTTTACGTGATCAGAAAAGTATATTATTGATGAGCATAATTTATGGTCAGTGTTGAACATAAATATATTAAGCAAAGAATGTCAAACGAGTATACACATAATGTTAAACCCAATTTATGAGAACCGATATGCTAGCCACGTAATTAAATAATCAAATTTTAATAGCAAATAGATGAAAAGAACTTTTTTTTTTCAAGGGTAAAATAAAATAAATAGATTTATACAATTTGTTAGCTTTAAGTTGTTGTATAATAACATTTGTACACAACTTTTACGTTAAGTTCTCGAACAAATAAAAACAGCATACAACACATAAATTAATTTTCATTTTATGATTTTGGTTTTTCTGTCATAAAAAGTATTAGTATTATTTTGATTATGCCAACGAAATCATCTTTATTCATAATATACTCGTTCAAATTTTGAATTCGGCACATCATTTTCTAAAAAAATGTTCAATTTCATAATTTACAGAAAAAAATGTAGGTTCTTATTTAAAATACAAAAGTTTTTGCTACCACAGAATACTCCATTAGTGTCTAGTACAAAAAAATCTCAAATTTTTAAGAATTCCAGGTTTTGAATAAATTTATTATTAAATTAAAATTAATATTTGATGAATCATTTTGTATACAATATTCACATACAACTCGAAAACCATGTTTTTTCGCATTAATTTAAAATTTATAATTATTATGATATGTCATCGACGGTATTTACTTTTTTTTCCCATTTGTTAGTCACTTTTAACTTTACTTTTAAATGTATTTTAGTATTATCATATTAACATACTCATAAAGTCAACACATATTACTTAACTAATAACATATACAATGAGGTATTTAATATCTGTTCGGAAACACCTATAATATTATAGTAACGCCGTTCGAAACATGCAGACGTCCGCTGCAGAGAAAACGCTCCAAATGACCTATTCACCGCCAAAACATGACATAAATACTCGAATATTATTCAACACAAGGTCTAATGACTACGTATCTAAACTAAATTTCAGCATTACTACAAACGTGTACGTAATATTATGTTATATATACATAACATGTTTTGTATAAAATACATTACCAACGTTTTCGGAGATCTTATATATATATATATATATATTATATTATAAATCACCGAAAGCTGAACTCAATCGAACGACAATATTCATTCTAAATATTATGCTTGGCATTACGAGTCGACTAACGAACAAAATCGCACGTATAACTAACCAGTGAAAAATCAGAAAATAGTATCGTCGTCAGCTGAGCATAATATATGTACAGTGAATTTTTGATTGTGAAAACAACTACGACGACGACAGCGATGATGAATCGATACATCCATGTAGAAAATAAAGATGTATTTACGCGATTGTCTAAAATACAACAATGTTTCAACATGAAGTTGTAATCCGAAAAGAAAGTCAAAACAATAGAAACTCGACACTATCGTCAGGGTAAGTTGAAGATATTTAAAAAAAAAGAAGATCAATAGCATTGTCTATTTCAAAAGAATAGGGTAGGAATAACTGTTGTATATTATATATTTATATACTACACGCGAACAATATTATAGACCATTTCAACAGGCTATTTGGATATACAAAATAATTATTCTTCATGAACTCACACGAAGAATACTTCCAAATTAAAATATAAAATTATATAGTTCACCCAAAATATATAGGAAACTACCCATTAGTTCGCAAAATTTTCAACGACCTAATATCAAAAAAGAGAATCCACCAACAACGGAGAATATAATATACAAGCATTGACTACCTACTTAGATATATTTGTATTATAAATGATTTATAGTATATTTAATGCAAAAAAAAAATACATGGGAAATCCTACAAAGTTGTGTTTGCTATAAATACGCATTTAAAATATGATACAAATAACTATTCATAAAATATCAATAAATTATCATCCTAGCTATTTTTAAGGCAACATTTAAATAAAAATAAAAATGCACAAACATTTTTAAGTATAGATACTTTAACCTTGGTTAATATTATATTATATGCTTACATGTTAATTTATTTTTCATAACATCCATAAAGGTTTATTTTTAAATATGTCTCTAAGTTAATGATTGTTTTCATAATCACAAGAATTTAAATACTCTCATTAATCTTATAAATTAAGAATAACCACTGAATACATACAATTAAAAATTAAAACGCGATAAATTAATATATTTTAATATTATACACAACAAAAAAACCATACATTTTAAGTAGAAATATATCTCTAAACAAAAACTATCGTTATAAATTAATTTTAATCATATCGTTTTTTTTTTTTTTTTGTGCCTTTTATCAATAGATATAATTTTATCAAAAAAGGTAAAAATTTTAAATCGTATTTAATACATTTAGAAAAAATGTTATTTTGTATGTCTATAATAACGGATGTTATTACAATTATTTACTTATAAAACAAAACGCTCTTTTTAAAACATAAATAAAAAATAACCTTATTCGTATGTGTGTCATATTTAATTATATCATGTTTGATATCTAACAAATACAATTTGTTTTTTAAAAATATAAAAATTGTATTATATATATATATATATAGATTTAAGATTATTATTTAATTGTATATTTCAATACTAAAAATTAATAAGTTAATACCAATATTATTATACGGAAAAAAAGTAGTAACATATTATTATAAATGTTCTAAAGGTTTGTACGAAACCGTATTAAAATTAAAATATTATCGTCACGATAATATACTGTTACAATATATGCATATAATATATTTTAATAACAATAATTATAACTGGCGTATACTCGATGAAAACAATTAATTAACAACTAGGCCGGAGATAATTTATATCAATTATTAAACTCTACAGGGACGTTAATGGTTGACACATTTTTTTTCGTGAATTAACGAAGTACCATTTTTCATGATATTCATACATTAATTGCATCACTCTTCGAATATACTCATTAAACTTGACGATTAAATAAGAGTAAAAAATACCAAATACGACAAATTAATAATTAGTTTCAACGAAGAACGTCGCCTGGCAATATCGTTTGCGAGGTGTTCCTGATATAGTAAATATATAGCTAGGTAGAAAAATATCGCGACCAAAGGAACGACATCGTGGTCTTGAAAAAGACACGATAGTTATTGAAATATAAAAAATGTCTCGTCACAAATACAGTAACTATTACGCTATTAAATTATTAAAAATAAATGACTAATATATCGTTTAAAATAGGTAAATACGTAATTTGGAGCCTTGTAATATTGTTATCGATTTCAATTACTTAACAGACATTGCTCGCACTTTATATGAATATATATATATTTATATTCACCGCTTTTGATATACCGAAACGTAGTTTCCATACAAATGTTTCATGATAATAGCGACTAGTACAAAATAAAAAAACTCTATTATTTTTTCTTCTTTATTTTTCATAATGAAATGTGAAAAAATTTAACGGTTCTGTGAAAGCCACCGTTTAATGCAGGAGCACCGACATAATTGAAAAGTTCTCTGCTATTTACTCGCTTGGATGGGGATGAAAAGCTTTTAGCGTGATGACTTATGCAATATATTACAATGTTAGCACTTATGAATAAAGGTAAAACAAAAGAAAAGTCATATTTTCATGACGCCAAACAGTTATTGCAGTTCTATAGTGGCTATAGGTTGGTACTATAATTCTGGATATATGTATGTATGTATGATACGCATACGCCGGGTGATGATGTAATATATTATAAGCGCAATAATATATCGTACTCAAAATCGGATACTCGGTGGGTTACTCGAACAAATTACGGTAGAGAACCCCATCCACCCTTACGCCGAAAAAACCCCCCACACAAATGGTGTACATAGTATATATCTACACATATATGCGTATGACGCATTAAAATTATTTATTTACTCATTTAATTTTTTATACATCTACATGAACACATAATATAATATTTCAGAATTTTCAAAAAGTTTTATACACGTAATGCATCGTATTATATGTACCTATATAAAGCACACTACATTATCTACAATATCACTAAGTTCCTGTATAATATAAGCGTGTATATGTGAGTGTGTGTGTGTGTGTGCATAATGTATAATGCCTAGCTCTGGTGTATGTAGACATAAAGTGATTATGCCGACAACACGTCGATAAGTATTTTGAAAATTACCATACATGTATTAATATCATGAAATCATGAAATAATAATTATGGTTCGTACGTTAAACCGAAAGCTCGTTGAACATATTATATATTTAGTTAAATACTATTATACGGTATACAGGTACCTAATATATACTATCATACGCATAAATATATACTATGTGCGTATTGCGCATATAATAATTACGTAAGAACGAAATTTAGCATTTAAATATTATAAATTTACCAAGCCTACAAGGTGTGACAATAAAATAATTGAACTTTTGCTGCTACCTATACAAACAGTGAGCGCATCACAGCCAGTTTAACCATGTCTGTGCCTATTGATGCTTACACCATTCTGAGCTCAATGAACGCAGTTATTCCCGCTATAGTATCGTTCGATCACGTTTTTGCGTTGGCATCTCGTCAATATTAAAAACAGACAACAATATCCAGAAAATTATTAAATTAATCCATCGTCTGAGTGTCCGAGCTCTTACTAAAATCTTAGTAATTAATGAAAAACAAGAGTTCTTCAGATTTTAAATTAATCATTCAACGTGTACAAAGTTTGTGTACAAATTGCACCAAAACATTAAATATGGCATCACCATATAAGACCACCCACCGCACTCACTCAACTTAGTACTGTGTGATTTTTTTTTATTTCTTGATGTAAAATCTGAGTTTATGAGGACAAGATTTTATAGTGTGAAAGCAAAATTATCGGAAATTCTCAATAAGCTGACACAAGCAGATTTTCAACACTGCTTTGATCAGTGGAAAATTCGTATGGAGTACTGCAAGGATTGGCAAGGAGAATATATTGAAAGCGATAAACTTTCTAATGTAATTAATGACCAATAAAATAATATTTTCTAGTACTAGTCTGATTATTTAATTGCCACACCTCATATATGGTTTTGTTCACATAAAGCAAACCCGGTCTTATAATTACTTCACGATATTGTTTTGAATTGCAATCGTTGTTTGTTAGTTAAATCCGTTTTTTATTGTCCGACATATTTAGGAATCAAATAAACATAAAAACCTTACCATAATAAAAAATAATAATCATATTACTGAGCATTAAACTTTAATTGGAATGATACTATTTTTATAGTAATATTAAAAAAAAATATATTAAATTATGGCAGTGTAAAAGTTATTGATGATTTAAAAATATTACCTAAGTAAATAAAAAAGTTGGTTGCTTAAAATAATTACAACCTTTGACTTCTAGTAATTAGAGCATTTTAATGATAGTTATGTACTCGTATTTTACTTAGTCAAGATTAAGACACTACCAAGTTTTCGATTTATTTCCAGAATTTTTTTTTTATTTTTTTTTGATATTTTAAGTTTGGAGGTTAGGTAAGACTGAATAAGGTGTATATACAAATTGCACACGTATTATAATTGCCTCAGAAAATATAGTCATAAAAAACAATTTTGACTACGGTTATATTACGTAGTATATTGTAATATGCATTATGCATGCCTATCGAATTCGAAAAAACATGAATGTTCGTATGACATGAGCTTAACACGAAAAAATAATAATATAAGTAAGGCAATAGCGTTTATAAACGTACAGTATTTACGTCGTTCACTGAGCGACAGGGTTTTGTTTTTGTCTACCCTTTGTTCCAAAAATGACTGATCTCGGTTTTTTTTTAGTTTTTTAGTCACCCTTCCAGTAATTCAAAAATAAAATGCACGGGTCGCGTATTATAATAATAATAATAATAATAATAATACCGAATGAAGGTTATAATATGCGTGTATATACTACAACATACACGCATAATATACGTGTATAATATTATAAAAAGAGAGAACGGACTCAGTGCTTCATAGTCGGACCGAAACAAAGGCCCCTCGGAGAGTGAGAGCTTGTTAATGAACTGCGGTTCCAATTAAACGCGATGTGTCTTGATCAGACACACACACACACACACATACACACACATACACAGATATACAAGCGCACACCCGCGCAGGCACATGTTCATGATAGTAGGTCGAATTTTTAGGTGATTGGGTGGTTATATTATATATTACTATTATTATTCCCATTTGCTTGGTTTTTTTTTCTACTTCAAGTAATCAGAATTTTGACTTTAACATTTTCTGACGCGTCATGATAGTTAATGATCAAAAAGATAATAATTGTAATATACGTATTATACAATGGTAATGAACATAATATTTAATAATAATATCAACTAACTATATAATATACCTATAGCTATGTATATATAATAATATGTATAAAGTCATGACCGTATTAATTATTTAGTGGACACCTGAAATTTGATTTACCTTTAAAACAATATTATTTTATGTGCTCGTCTTTCTTTTTGGCATATTAAACACGATACTTTAATAGATACTGAAATTGATAATTATAACACATCACTCGCAATAAATTAATCTACTCCAATAGTTAACGTAAAATATATTAAATTATTTTAATTAAATCATATTAATAAACATGTACTTTAAGTTAACATAAATGAATGGTTTTTACTAACAGTTATTATACTTAATGGCCTAATTTTTTACGTGTTAAACTGTGCTACAGTTATTTTTTTATTTATAAGAAAATAATTTTTATCGCTTATACCAATTGACACGACAGAAAATCTAATATTCCTAAGCTTAAAAAATGCTACAGAGCAAATGAATTGTTTAAGACATTTTGTTGTATGTTTAATGGCTCAGCTTTTTTGCAGACACAAGATGTTCTTGGTGAAATGAAATTTTTTTTAAAAAAAAGTTCGTTCTCGTGAGGCCAAATCACTTTTTTAGGTATTTTTATATTATACATTATGCAAG
This sequence comes from Rhopalosiphum maidis, assembly GCF_003676215.2. Taxonomy (NCBI): domain Eukaryota; kingdom Metazoa; phylum Arthropoda; class Insecta; order Hemiptera; family Aphididae; genus Rhopalosiphum; species Rhopalosiphum maidis. The sequence continues at coordinate 32,714,339 of NC_040879.1, forward strand.
GAGTAAAATAATACATACCATAACTATTTGTTATACTAAAAAAAAAATTGCATACTTTATATTTATTTTTTGTTTGGAGTACCTATGACATAACACTGAAGGTGAACTAAAAAATAACAAAATAAGAATGAAATGAAAAGTTTTCATAATTTGTTGGTGACATTGATTCAATTATTTATTTATTTATTTAAATATAATTGATAAAATGCGTTAAGAGAAATTAGAGTTGATAAAAATTGCTCAACGAAATATTTTTCAAGATCTTCCTCATTTAAAAAAAAAAAATTTTTGATATGCAAATACAATTAATAAATATGCATTGACTTTGGTAACAAAATTGGCAATAGGTAATTTTTTTATAAACAATTATCCTTAACATTTTAAATTATATCCTAACTTTATTTTTATAAACCTTATACCTATTTAGATATTTTGTAATATTTTATTCTATTTTATCAATTATTAATTGTTATTATATTATAATTGAATAATAAATTAATTATTAAATTCGTAAACTGCAAATGAATTATGATATTTAATTGTTGTTATTCGAATGCTCTTTATTATTTATTTATTTTCAAAAAAAAATACGTGCACTATGTTAATTTGTTTTTTTGAACCTTATCTATTAAACATTTATAATACTTTGCACATTAGTTTATGTACGGATAATTTTTCTGTGGACGTTTTGATTGCGAATACTTAATACAATATAAATATATATATATAGTATACTATAGTATTATGTATAAGCTTGCCAGTTTTGACTAAAAGTCACGTCGTCCTTGATATCAAAACAAAATAAACAGTGGAGTGACAAATATGGTTGGCATTCAATGTTTATGTTTTAATATCGGTGTAAACTAAAATTATTTTTTGCTAACCCACTCGTTGACAACGAGATTACAAAGAAACAGCGTGGTTAACCACTGAAACACAACCGTAACCAACGTCGAGAGTTTCAGAAAATGTTAAACATCTTTTACCCACATAAAATGCTTTGGTCTTTTAGTCTGTGTAAAGAATATAAACGGTAATGGTGTACTCGCGTATTAAAAGAAATAATAATACTGTAGACTATGTTTTATAATACTTAAAATACGCAACCCGATTATTTTATTTTTTGCACTGAACATTGACTGATACAATTTTTGTCCGTGCAGATTACGTTTAGGTACATCCGAAATCATATGACTATCTTTTTCTTTTTTTGCGATATAAAATTAACGTTTTTATATTTTATATTTAATATAATAAACTCAGCAGTATAATGATGTTATAAACTAACCACATTTTAATGTTTTTCTAAAATTAATGTACCAATATTTATCACTTGTCGATATATAATATATTATTTCTTATGTAAAAATTTAACGACTTTTGAGGTTTGATCGTCTTTTAAAATGGTAATACATTTTATTGGCAATATTTACGTTAGCCTTGATATTAAAAAACAAAAAAATGTTGTTCTTTCACAGTAATACAACGACGTGACACTGAATTCGATAATTGTAAATGCTGGCGATGTATTGGTGTAACGACTTACGCGTAATGAGATATTTGCGATGAAAAAAATAATAATATATATGCCAATATGATAAATGAAATTAGGTGAATAGTACATAAACATAACAGTATAAAAATCTTTATTCTATAAAAAACAAATTTCAAATAAAAATAAAAATAAGTTTGGTTACAATCCTTTGGTGGCGGGTGGTTCAGTGTCGAAGTTAGGGGTAATTCGTATCATGTCGGCCCATAGCCATTTATTATTACGATTATGATTTTCTCGTGTCGTAGTCGTCGTCCCGGTGTCAGAGAACGAAATGTAATCGTTTTTTTACGCAGCACATAGTGCTGCATATTATACACAAATGTTTTCCACGTGGTGCTCGAGGCCGGAGTTTAATATAAATACAACACAGGACGACATTGTAGCTGCCCTGAAAGTTTATACATGATTACTATATTATGTATAATATTTTATTAAATACTTGAGACGATGACTGGGAAAAAGATAATAATAAAATGTTTAAAATAAAAATAAGACGAATTTTCAACTCGAACTCGTATGTGACTATATATACATACCAAGTAATAGTATAAAAATATTATTGTTATTGTTAAAGTGTGCACATTAAACTGAGGCTATAATATTATACAATATATAATATAAATATAGTCATTGCTTCTGCAGCTATATAACATTATATTGTATATTATATATATTATACTATGTTCACATTGCATTAATAATACACACCTAAGCCCCTCCACAAAAGAGACAGCATAAAAAATAGTAATTTTTAACGTTTTTTTACTGTTTTTTTTTATTTTTTACAATCTTCTTTCCCAAAAAAGTTTTTGTTCTTCCTCATTTCTTTTAAAACTATATTTAAACATTATTATATTCGTCGCTGAAATATTATAAAATCGTCATTGTTATAATCGACCATATTATATGTAGTATTGAAGCTGAACAGATTGCCACGACAAGATAACATGCATTTCGCGGACATGGTTACAATTCCAATAGAAAAACTGGAGGTGCTAAGATAAGTACACCCTCTATAGCCCTTTCCAAAATTATACCTATGACGACAACGTAAGGGATGATCGTTTTATAGAGTATTTTAATATCTTCATTATTAGTATACATTTTTATATTATAAATAATATTATGTATATTTTTTAATATTTTGTAACAACTTTATCCTTGACATTGTGGTATACTTTGATTTATACAATTTATATAATCTGTAAAAATGTAACGAGCTTCGGCTGATTAATCATAAAAACTAAAATATGTTCATCTTGGTTTCGATTATAATAAACCGGATTCCGTTTAGTAGTCACCTAGTTCCCATATCGTATCATCGTGTACGCAGTTATAACGATGTCATACAGTATACGACTGCCAGTGAAAGTACCTTTGTAATAATATTATAGTTTGTAACGTTGCATTTAAAGAGGGATACAGAAGACCAAACACGACTTGACGGGTGCACGTCCACGCGAACGCGGATCGACGATCTCGATCACGGGGTTACCGGGTATTATATTAACACCCATATAAGCACGCGATCTATATCACGACCAGATGAGATGCTTATCTCGTCAAAAACGGTGGAGATACGCATATTCATGTGGTATAACTACACGTCATCAAACTGTTGCTTATAACACCAAACGCAATAACTCGGCCACGTGGGATCGTAAAAAATAAAATAAAGAAAACCATCGAGTTTCTACCTTTTTACTGCAGCTCTGGTGATTTATCAACAAACATTTTCAAGTATGCTTGCGCAATTTTGTGGTAAAGAGGATAAGACACTTGTCGAGTATTAATTGAGGTGCAAATGCAAACCTTTGCAAATTTTCCTGTATTTATATTATTCATGCGTTTTTAATTTCACAAAATTACACATAATATTTTTGTATGCATGGAAAACACACCGTAATATAGCGATACCAGCTATATATAATAATAGTATACTATATTATAAAATTACGTAAATATCGAACATACAATTAACTATTATTTAAATTATTAGCCATTACGATATTATTTTAAAATTATAAATTCTAATACTATTATATTCTTTAACGATCAAGTATATCACCGACGCGGATTATGACATAAATTAGAGATTTAGAGGAAGTTATGGTATCAAATGCCACCATATCGGTAAATTATAAGAGTTTCGGAAAATCTCACACTTTACTCAATAAAATTATACAATATTAATGTGTTAATATTTCATAGTGAATGACAAGAAGACTATGTACAATTTTAGACAACAGAGCCATTCGACACGAGAGAAAATTTCATTTTCACATTTTTTTATAGAGTTTTAGTAAGTTGCTATTATATTATAGATTGTATGGTAAAATGAGTTTAACCTTTGTAAAAAAAAAAGTTATTATAGTGTTATGAAAACTTTACTTTTGTTACAGTGGTGTTATTCAGATAACTCGAGTCTGCAAAAATACGTTTGAATGGGTCATTATATTATATATATATATTCTATATTATAGAAGATGCTGTGTTAAATTCTCAAATTTATGTAAGCACCTTAATACCAACACAAAGAATTAATATTAATTTGTCGATAAATTGATAAAATAGTTGATACGTTCGTATACATTTATAGGTAATTAATGATAACGATTTCGCAAGTTGCCCGGTAAATATTTTAAATAGTAAGAAAATATTAACTTATTACTAACATTAATAAATAATAACATATATCAATGTATGTTACTAACTAATACCTAGTTATCATTTTAGTTACCAAACAATTATTTTATTAATACATTTACAATTTTGACAAATGGTATTTTATTCTACAATTATTTTATAAAGTATTGAGAAACTACTGTTGATTATCTACCAAAGTATAAATTATTGATAAAACTGTCATAGAGTATTTTTTCTTGAAGTCAATGATCGAAATATGTTTTATACTAAAAAAAATTTAAAAAATAATAAACATACATTATTATAAATATACAATACGTAAAAAAGTATATGTAATATGTTATAACGATGACCGGAGTGATTGGTACCTAAACACAGAACACCCCCTTTTCATAATAATATTATTATTAATTTTTGTTGTGACAATAAGCACGAAGATATAATATCATTATTCTGTATCAAACATACATAATATATTATATTATTTAGTGTCCACGCTGGATCGCTATACCCGAATTTAGCATCCGTCCCCCGCTCGCCGTATGTGTCGCCATCACCACTGTTCCGTGGTAAAACGCTAAATCCGACTGCGGCGGCGGTGGATGATTAATCACGCGGGATTACACGCCATTATATCCGGACGCGCGTACGAGTATCCGAGTAAATCACGCGCGTCGGCCGATGCAAACTAGAAAACGGTCGTACCCGCGTAAACCGTCACGTAAAATGCGTTAATTTATTAACAGACGATGGTTTAAAACACGATGCATATACCTATAGACTATAGTTATAATAACGCGGAGTGGGAGCGTGTTGCATCATCCCCCGTGGCCAATATATACAATAGTTTTATAACTGCAGAAAGTGCATGCAGCGTATTATTGAATACACATAATCGGGCTGTAAAATTGAATGTATTTGTGTGTTTTTATTTTTATTTGCTATATTGTATAAAAAAATGGTTTCGTTCAATTTTTTTTTTTTTGTGTTATTTATTAATAATATACACACGAAATCTTATTCTAAGTTTGGACATCTAAATGTATGAGGTTTTATTAGTTATTTTTGTTAAATGCCTTTTTATTTCACTTAAATATTTATTTTTCATTTTTTGATTTTTGATTAATACAATTTCGATGAACAAGAACCACGTGAAATGATTTTTCCACTCCTCTGTTTATCAAAATCTATACCTAACCAATATTAAATACTTATTTTATAATTTTTTTTTTTGTGCACCTACAAAAGTCGCAATAAAATATTTTGATTTTAAAATGTATGCTTTCATTCATTAAATTAATACTGAACAATAATTAGTAAAGATAAAAATAAATTTTTTTTCAAAAATTGTTTTGTATAGGCAAGTTATGTATACTTATATATATTTCAAAAACTTTTAAGAAAATAAGCATTTCTTTTGAATTTAATACAGTATAAAGTTATATTTATCCAAGTATTTTTGTCAGTCTGAAGAAAATTTATTAATTTTAAAAGTAAATAACTACTAATAACTTTACTATAGACAATGGCAAAGTACCTACTCCAAATAGTGTACCTCTACAAACCTTTAGAAATAATTATTAATTTAAAAACTACTTTACTTCTTATTGATGATTTTTGTACTTAATATACTAATCCTCGATCTGTATGATTATATAACATTTTATTGTTAACTAGCTGAAGTTATAACAACTTATACACCAAACGAAATTGGTTAATAAAATTCATCTGTTGCGTCCAGTTAAATATATTTATATATTTTTTGAGACGACTTTAGGCATTCGTTAAAATTAATCACACATACAACATGCCAAATATATGAATTTGATAAAGTACAACTAGATACGCAATGACTATATTATGGTTGTAAGTTCTGTTAACAAAAAATATTAATCATGATGGTATATTATAATAACAGCATAAACATAATATACAAAACTAAGCCTTGTAATTCACTAATGGCCTATTGTATATATATATATATAAATTTACTTTAAAATACCTATTTTTATACAAATATTAAGCTTGTTTTCGCTTACCCTCTCCTCTTAATTAAAGTATAAATTTATATAATAAACGCTATTGGGATCGATAAATTATATTTTATGTAATATATTCAATATAAGCCAGTGGTTCTTGGAAAGTTTAAAGTTATGAATCTAAAATATTTTATTTTATTTTTTCCATAATCCTTAAAAATATTATTTTTTACACACATCCTTCATGTAATGTTTTGTGTTAAGGACCCTTAATATTAAATTAGTTGATGACTTATGAGGTGGTAGTGATTCGCAGGTTGAAGATCGTTGTACAATAATATGGACCAACTACAAAATTATGTGTTGTACGGGTATTTGGTGTACTGCGTGAGGAGTAATGTAGCTGTAAAATAGTGTGGCCCAGTGAATGGTTTTTTTTAACTGTTTTATGCTAATCGGCAACTGCTGAAAGCGGTAACGGTGATTGAGGGAGGGGTTTGGGCAAAACAATATTCTGGTTGAAAGACCGTTTTTTTTTTTACGGCCGGTATCGTATATTTATTATTATCGTGTCGAACAGACGTTTTTAACAAGATGTTTGTTGTTTTTCGAATTTTTTCCTTCCTAGCCAGATATTATGACATTAAAAATATACACGCTTCTATATAATAATATTATTACTATTCTTATTATTATTAAGACGGCGTCGACGATCGAACACTTTTTTAGTCATATTTTCATTGCATTTTCTCACCCTGGAACACGTCGAAAACACGATACTAATATATTTTTTATTTTTTGATTAATGGCGAAACCACGGTAAATGATATTATAAATTATGAAATATATCGTTCTATGATGCAGCTTTATTATCTCATCGAGCTATGAAAATTGTGAATAATACTGAATGCCTAAACAATTTAGAAACCCAAACAGTGATAAAATAGCATAATGAGAATATCGTTGTTCGGCGTCAATGCTGTATTTAGTCATCGGTATGTACACGATGACAGACCGTATAATATTATATATTTTTTTTTACCCAGGTGTACAAAAGAAACTATTTTGTCAAATATATCATATTTATTATTTTATTCATTTATTGACGTTGAATTAAAATAATATTGCCAAATAGATACTATACAGGAAATGGAGACATCGACTATATAATGCAATTTAAGACAATTATTTTGTAAAACGACAAAATACTTCTGTCGCAATATTAATATGTATATACTCTATTCGCATGATTTATTATTAATGTTTTTTTTAAAATCGATGTTCTAACACTATCCGAAAGAGAACACCGCAAGCCAATTTTTTTTTGTTTTTATTATTAGCCACAGCATCACAGCGTGCGTATTAATATACAGAGTATACCTAGTATACGGATTGCAGCTTTTAATCATCATAATCAAGGTGATTAATATTGTATTTTACATATATATTCTGCACAGAAACTTTAAGTCATAGTAGACGTTAAACAGTTAATGGCTATTTGAATATTGTTTTTAAATACCATTTTTTTTATTTAAAAATTTAGTCACTATACAATATGTAGAGTTTTGGAAAATGAATTAAACAGCCATCAGCCATCAACCATCAACCATCAACAATTGAGTCCACAAAGATTTAGGTATATTATATGTGGTCCAGTAAACCAATAAACACATATTATTTTACATTATTATTTTAAAATTCAAACCTAAACATCTGTTTACATAGTGAATTAATATAAAAGTCCACGCCAATATTATTATTTTCATAATATATACCTTATAATATAAAAATATATTATTAATTATATCATCTGATTGTCTATTATAGTTGTACTTCGTGGTGTTTAAAGTTATTTTCGATTATTTGGACTATTCGTCAATTATTTATTAACATCCTTAGATCTTTACATATCACTATGACATATTTTTTACTGTTCTAATAATATATGTAGTATAATATTATATTTATGTGGATGTACCTACTTCAATCAACGGACGCGACTTGCCAGTGCAATGCAATAAATTATTATTTTACTATAATATAATATGCATTATGGTGGTGAGAGACCATCAAGCGGTGATTGAAAAGGCAATGGCATAATAGAGTTTTTCTCAAAGATTTGATCACCAAAACCTTAGTCCGGACGTTCTCCGAGTAAACGGGAAAAATTTTATTCCATTATATTATATATCTTTTAATGGAGTTTTTATTGCTGTTTTTTTTATAATTATTTTTTATCATCAGTACAGCTAAAAAAGTATAAACGAACTTATATACAAACGTACTATGAGAGTTTGTATAGAAAAATAATTATATGTAGGGGCGCATTATTGTACATGTATTTATTTATTTATTTTTTTTTTATCTTAACTCGCTGTGCCTCGAAACATCATCAGTTTTTTTCAGTGTCATATAATATAATTTACAACCATCTTGATGGCGACCATATAAACTTTGTCACGACGATTTGCGATCCGAGATTGCGTATATCCTTTGGGTTCATTATATTATTTATTGACTAATGTCACATGTACGCATGCGAATATGAAACATCAAATTATGACCTACTTCAACTAAGCGAAAATAAAAACAAAACAATTAAACTAGGTATTCATTTTTGTTTCACGCGACGCTTGTAACTGTTATGTAAATCTGTTTTTGAAAATTTAAATCTTTAATATAAATCTTAAATATATAACATTTGGCAAATGTATTATCAGTAAATATGAATTTAATTTCCTAATATAGGTACTGACAAAAATTGTATTTTTTTCCAAAGATTATTAAACGATACAAATAAATTATGATTAGAATGATTTTTGGAATTATTATGTCTGGAAAATACATTTATCATTTTACTGGTATTAGATATTATAATACTATAATAATCATAAATGTGAATTTTAATAATATTATAATACGATAAAATAATAAATATAGACATTTTTTTTTTTTATAGAACAGTAAGTACATAACTATGTATACTATATAACTTCGTTTTACTATATATTATGAATTGTTGTTTTATTTTATTTGTAAACTTTGGTGTAAAATTATGTATAACTACTTTTAAATCAATAATCAATTCATTGTATGAAGATATATTATTATTATATTTTATAATTTACAAATTATTATATATTAAAAGGAACTTTTAAAAAATACTGTCATATGGTTTTATTATGATATATCAGACTTTGACTACCTACAAAATTTACTCTCAGACTTATTGCTTTTGTTTTATCCGTGTACCTACTTATTGTCCGATCGTTAGTACGTAGGTAACTGTATATAGTTTATTATATCCTTTATGTGTGGTATTGGCACTAAATATTACACGGATTAGTGAATCGTTAAGTTTTATTAAACATAATATTTTTTATCCCTTATTAACTTCTAGTTCTTTAACTTATTTAAATATTTCATTCTTTATGTGTATGTTATCGATATATATAACCAAATTCATCATATTTATTGTCATTAATATACTTGTTCGTCCACTCATAATAATTATAATATGTTATACATGGTAGTTATTTCGTACATATCATATTATCTTATTTCTAAAGTACGATACCTACAATCAGGGAAATTGTGTCCAGGAGAAATTGAGATGAATCAATTATTATAACGTTATTATAATATTTTGAATGCATAGTCTGACGAATGAGGGAAGACAATTTCTTAGATTTGCTGCGTCTGTTTGCACCAGAGATGAGATACGTGTATATTACGTGTACGCGGCATGTCAAGTCGACTGATTTAAATTGTATTTCTTGCATTAAATGTGAAAAAAGTGTACCTATACCACAACGCTACGCCGGCTATATATATATTATAGGTATACGTATTTTATACAGTATTATAGTAGGTTCAAGTAGGTTAATATTACATATATATTTTTTAGAAAATATTGCATTTATTACATTATTAGTATTCAATTATTACAATAACATGTATTTATATGAACTATATCAACGTATATATTAACTCAATATTTACGAATTATATATATATAATATTTTTAATAATTATATTTTAACTAAAAAATATACTACCTATAGAAAATTAATTTGATCTTCCGGTAGAAAGTTTTTTTTTTTAAATATAAGTTACAAAATGTATATTAAGAGCCTTGTATTAATTTTTAAAATTTTAAATATACACAGAACATTTTTGATGAAATTTTACCTATAAATTAATTTTTAGTTTTTGAGATTTTGATAAATTTTATCAAAATTTAAAAGCTTATAAATAAATATGACTATTTTGTTATTTTTAATTTTTAAATGAACTATTTATTAGGAACCTTGTATTTAATTTTCAAGCTTTTCTACCTTTCATACTTATTTTATCGATATTTATAAAAAAAACCAAAAAATAATTTAAATTGTTTATAAATAGTTAAAAATAATCAAAAAATGTTAAAATTTATCATATTATATAGAAAATGGTAATGTAAACACTTGGTAAAAATTTTAAATTTTCGCTTATCTGTTTTTTTAAATTATAACAAAAAATGAAATCAACATAGTCGAAAACTGGTTTAGCGTAAAACTATAAACCATTGGAATACACTAAATTCATTGAAAATAAAATTCCATGTGAAATAATAAAGTACGTATGTATTAGTAAAAAGTTCACGTGATATAAATTAAAGTTATAGCATATTTTGTGAATTTATATTTTGCATATACCCGTGAATTTAATTTAATTACACATGAAATAGACACCTCTAAGATATAATATAATAACTTAACAATATCTTTCGGTCAACTATGAGGATGAGTAAATATTACAAAGGTATATGTCTTAAAGCAATATAAGTCTGCTATATGGAACAGTGAGAATTCAGAATATTTTTTAAGAAAAATAATTCCAGGCGTCTATTTTATAATAACGTGCGTTAAACAAAAGCCCGCGAAATTTGAACCATTCTCGTTGAACACCAAAATAATATTGTACAACGAAATCATTCGTTTTGATCTAGTGAAAACTTACATTAACACTAAATTAAACTCGCACGTAATTAATCGACCGAGTTTACGGTTAGTTTTAATGACGCCCATTTTCAGTTCTCTGTGTATTTGCAGTGGTAAAATCCGTTAATGTTCTTTCTGTACATAAATATATTATATACACCTGCCCGATGCACTTTCACAGAAATTCATCAAGATTTACGAGAGACTGCAATCAAATCTTATAAATTTAACTTTGTAAGCATACTGTGGTGTGTAATAGTATTGTGTAAAATGTAAAATAATAATAATTATACATATCCGTAGTATAATATTAACTACCTACTTATGTAACTATGCATTAACCTTTCGGAATATTAACTTATACAATTGGAGTGGAAAAAAAAATTTGATGAGTTTTAAATTCATTCAAATATCATAATATTGCCTTATGTGATATTAGAAACTACATAATATTATATTATAATTCCTTCGAGTCAATTTGTTTATTGTTTTCATATCCCTACAAAATCAAATTCATTTTTGTAAAATTCTTTATGAAAAACTGCTTGTCTAAAAAAAAAAAAATAGTTCACCCGATTAAAAAATAAATTTGTATTAAAATATTGTATTTTATTTTCTTTGTTTGTATAATTTTACATTTTTATTTAATATCACTGAATAATAATATGTATAGATATATCATTTTTGGGTTTCAAGTGCTATTAATTTTCTCACTGAATGATAAAAAGCCTATTTATGGTGTTTAATACTAATCGTACAACAATATTGACTGCATAAAAATTGATATTATCAATTTGTATAATAATATTATATTACAGATTTTTCAAAATACGCGAAATATATTCAACTGTGTTTTAGAATGTTTAATAATATTACAAGGATACACTGTCGGTTGTAAAACGTTACTATAAATATTTTATAACCACTGTGATAAATTTTCAGAATTTTATTAAATGAAAAATAATATATGCAATGGTGTTTTATACGTAACAAAATGCTTGAAAAAAAGTAAACGCCGATTGGTAACCGAATACGCATACAGATGATACACGCATAAAAATGTTTCGACTGTAACGATTAAGCCACGATGATTTTAGTCGACCGATTAGATTTTATTTGTTCTAGAGTCTAGACTATAAAAATATATTTGTAACACAAACTTCACGATCATTTGAAATATTAAAGTTAAATGAAAAACAAAAAGACTCGTAATATTAAATCGCCGTTTTTTCGTTTGAATCAAATATAATTTATAATAATATTACAAGGATCAACTCGATAAGTAACTCCTTTGGTTTTTGGTCATTATTTCTTTCCGATATTAACGACGTTCAAATAATAGGAAGAAATAAAGTGTCAATCGAATAAATATAGTTTTCTATATTATTTCAATAAGGTTATGTTATGATTTAAAAGAAACATTTAATAGTAGAAATGTTTTATATATACATTAACAGATAATGCGAAAAAAATATGTATTTTTCAGTACGATTTAATAAAATTGCATTTGTTGATAATTTTATTGAAATACAATGTACAAAATAAAAATGTATTTCTCTTGATAATTTTGGGATTTATTTTTGGTAAATTATAATAATTTATAGATTTTTCTAAGTATTTGTTAAATAGTATGCATAATAATTCAGGTTATTGTTTTATTCACAACTATTGATTTCCATTCTAATTTTAACTTTATTTTCGAAGGCTAATTATTTTTAGAGGTAGACCTAGGAAAATATGGATAGATGTAGTAGAAGAATTCTTAAAAGCACCTGGAGTTGAGAATTGGAGAAGCAGTCCAATATAGAGATAGGTGGCGAAGTGTAGTAATAGCAGCAAAAACTCTTAGAAAGTTGGGAGTAAACATACCAAGAGAAGAAGAAGAATTATTTTTAGATACTTAATAATAATTAGCTATAAATTGTCTAGGAATAAAAAACCATTAAAAATGTTACGTGTAGGTAAACAGAGTTTTTGTTTGTTATCTAACTCAAAACAATACGTTTCAATTAAATTATATAAATAATAATAACAGAAATTACCTTGATAATGGTTCTATTTAAACATTTTATTGTTTTTATTATTTTTTAGTACATTAAATGTACAGCCACGCACATTATTTATGTTCAAAAAAATTCTAACCCTCATTAACACACATATGATTGTCTACAATATTTTTAATTTAAAAAACAAAATGTTATGATACAATTCTAAATTGAAAAAAAATATAAATACCCTGATTGTTATTTATGAATTATAAACGTTTAATGTGGTTTGAAAGTGCTTATAGTACCTACATATTCAATAATATAATGATCAAAACAATGCAATTAAAATTATGATTTATACTTAATTACATTATAAAACAAATTAAACTAACTATAATAAAGTGTTCAGTTACAATAATATTATAATATTGATCGCTTTGGTTTTTACTTGTGTTCTAAAATCGTGTTAAATAACGAATGTTTTAAATCATAAAAAATAATTTGACAAATTTGGAAATAAAAAACGACAGTTTTGAGTTTAAAAAATGCACATTAAATATACATGCAGTTGCCGCCTCAGTCTATCATATATTACAATACTCCAAAAATCCAAAGTATTATCAATGGCTGTGCCATGTAACTTCAGCTGTGCAGTATTGTTTTGAAAAATCTATAGTTTTTACCTACGACAAAACAATAAAACGTTTTGCAGTGCTAAGGGAAAAATTTTAATCTCGCACTGGACTCTTCTGCATAACAGCAGTCGGATCTATACAACACCGATATATATATATATATATATATATATATATATAAATTCTTTTATAACACATACACACATACACATAATATACGAAAAAGAATAGCGTTTGAGGAGCCGATTATAAAACGCAGCCCGTAGGTACCGTATATATTATAATAGTGGTTTGGTTTTTTTTTCCTTTCCGTAGCCCCTAATCATATACATGTATATTATATATATATATAATATATAGCATATACGGCATGTATTCGGGTAGAAAAAGAGGGATAGAGAAGCCGATTAAAAAATTCGAGCCAAAGTGTTTTCCCCGACCTCGCGTGAAAGTGGCGGCGTACCGGACGTTGGTAGGTGAGGTGTGATGGTGGGCTTGGGTAGTTTAGTGGATGCGGGTGGCGACGGGGTAGATTAAATTAACCCTAAAACATCGTTGCCGTATAATAAACAGCTTTAATTTCATCGGCGCACTGCGGCGGTACGTTCTTCGCGCGCACGCACCCCACTCCGCCTACCGATGTACGCGAACACGTAGGTTATATTATCATACGTGCATAATACTATTATAACGGTATATAATAACATATATGAATAATACATATATATATATATACGCACACACACCTTTATACTATTATTCTGTACTACGATGTAGTGGCGAACTACACATAAATTCTGCATACCTACTTTTCTGGGTGGAATTTATCACGATATATATGCAAGTACTTGCTGCAGCATATTCGCTGCAGAAGAACGTTGTAGCTATATAATAATAATATGTTATGTTATTGGTACCTATAACTGCGTACTTACACGTTATGAGTGTTATGACATGTAATAGTTCATAGAGATCTACACATCCAGCCTGACAAACGCGCCACCGTTTACCATTATTTTTAGTTTTTTTCTTCAAACAACACTAATTATTTTAAAATACCTATATTAATATTTTTATATTCATATTCTTTTAAATAATTTTTAATAGAAATAAAAAGTTTTTTTTAAAAAATATATGTTTTATTAATAATTTTTTTTATATGAATTTTCAATTTTTTACAAACATTTTTTATTTTATATT